>NW_016107365.1:7673732-7681728 GCF_001604975.1 Cebus imitator | reverse complement strand
AAAAAAAAAAAAAAAAAAAAAAAAGCGTGCTACCTGTGGATCACTCTAACAGGATTTCACATAATGTTTAATGGGACAGATGGGATTTCATATCTTAGAAGAACAACTGAAAAATGTTATTCTGTGAAGACTACTGAGTAATATTGAAATGGCACTTTGTATCCTGCTTGCCCAGATGCCTCATAGGATGCCTGCCATTTCACAAGTTACCCACCCTTTCTCTGACATCCCATTGTAATTCAGGCTTAGGTTTTAATGCATATTGAGTTTAGATACCGAGTATAAGATCTGATTTGCTGTTGGTATGCAGTTTGCTTAGATGTCTACTGATTTTGCCTTTGACAAATTTAAATAAATGAAATTGATGTTTTTGTAGAGTTTATTTTAGACTGTTGCACTGTGCAGTGGGCTGGTGTTGAAACACAATAGCTTTTAAATTGAACTGCTTGCAGAGTGATCTGTAAAATCTTTCTAGATGTCTTTCTATAACTGCTATGGTGGACTAGGAATCATTATTTGTTTTTGCAGGCAAATTAATGGGTTATGGTGGCAGTGGAAACTGCCTTCTAGTACAAGGTTTGAAAAGTGCATTTAATCACTTTCTCAGGGCATTTAGAATAAAGAATCAGGCAAAGTCATTTACAATCCAGTTTGTCTTTGAGAATATTGAAAAGCAGAGCTTCAAATGAAAGTATTATACGTATGACTCTGTGTGTGTGTCTGTGCCTGTGTCTCTGTGTGTGTATTATTTGGTTTTATTTCAGTGTTCCTATTTATTTTGTGGTTGAAAAGACCATGAAGAACAAAAGGTGACTAATTTTCTTTTCTTTTTTTGAGACGGAGTCTCACACTGTTGCCTGGGCTGGAGTGCAATGGTGTGATCTTGGCTCACTGCAACCTCCAGCTCCTGGGTTCAAGCAATTCTCATACCTTAGTGTCCCAAGTAGCTGGAATTGCAGGCACGTACCACCATGCCACCCCAATTTTGTATCTTTAGTAGAGACAGGGTTTCGCCATGTTGGCCAGGCTGGTCTCAAACTCCTGACCTCAAGTGATCCACCTGTCTCAGCCTCCAAAGTGCTGGGATTATAGGCGTGAACCTGGCATGCCTGGCCTCTAAAAAGTGACTAATTTTCTTGGCTACATTTTTTTCAGTTGCTTCAAATTTTTGAAAGTAGTGGCCATAAATTCATGGTATCAATGCTATGTAAATGAGAGTTCTGTTGCTTAATGGGAAGAGAAAGGGAAAGCTTTAATCCAAAATCTTAGTATTCTCTTCCCAGCCACCTGCTCAAAAATGTTGTCTTTGTCAGTTTCTGAGCTTTGTAATAAAATGCCATCACCAAAAGTTTGGTATTATTATATTTATATTGATATTATTTCTTGTGGTGACGTTTTCAAAGTTTTAAAAATGTTTACTTTGGGATTTTATTAGCTCAGTTCTGGAAAACTACATATCTTATTCTCACCACCACTTTGAGTTTTTTGTTGTGAGCATTATGATTTATTGATTTTTTTTCAAAGAGTTGTATTTTAAATGCATGTATTATGAATGTTTACAATATTCCAATATTTTAATTTTAATTTTAGTATATTCATGAATATAAACAATCTCTTTGAACATTACTTCTTTTTGGAATTGTCTTTTTAATTGCAAGAGTGTTGCCAGAAGAAAAGTACTTAAAATGGTGTAATAGATTATGCTATATCATAGAATTCAAATTTTTATACTAGAAATATATAATAAAATATTTAAGAAAAATAAATCTAGCATAACCGAAATCCAAAGTTGCACATATATTCTTATTTAGAACTACCTTTCATTATGGCGGGCAACTTGAATTGCTCTATACCGGAAAATTTAATGTACCACTCAATTACTATTTTTTAGTCCAATTTAAAATAATTGATTGGAGTAAGGTCTTAATGCAGTGTAACCTTTGGAACATTAGAAATAACCTCTTTTCTTTCCAGAAATCAGTATATAGTAAGGGTATCGGTTTTATCACACTGCATGAATAGATTTGTCACAGCACTTAGACCTTTTTTTAATTACATAAGTTTATGGATTTCTTCTGTCTTACTAAACTTATGCTAAATAATAATTTAAAAATGTGCTGTTGTAATATTTTAAAATGTATGTCTTTTATATTTAAAGGCTTTTTTGATCATCTCGTTCTGATTCTAATGAAGGACTCAATATTATATCTTAATATAATTTCATCACATGAGTGTTTTGAAAGATTTTGCAATGGTAGAAATTATGATAAAATTTTAGCTATGGAAAGGTCTCTATTCTTATTTTTTTCTTTAACAAGCATACTATGTATAGCCGTGAAACTATACAGAAAATAGTAGGACTTTGTGAAATTGTAAAAGGACTTTATAAAAAGAGCATTATCTTTCCTCATTATGCCACCTTTTAATGATAGCTGTCAGCCTTTTCACTTACTATAAAAAACAAATTTTCTGTGCGAGGTGAAAATGTTCACTGAAATTAATTTACACATCCTCTCAAATTCCTTTTGGAATAGGGGAGGGTACAAATAAGCAAATAGTAATAAAACTAATTTGCATACTCTAAATTGTTGGTCTTAATGGTACTGATGGAAGGTTTCCAATTTGTCACAAAGCAGTGACTTTTAAGAAGATAAATTATATTGAAATGTACATTATTTAAAAATATAATGCCAAAATGCAATATTGGACAAATTTATCCCTATATCTTTTGCTGACCAAATAATAGACCAGGATTCATGATTTTATAAACAAACCTTGATGATCTTATAACTTTAATATATTTCCAGTGTTGCAGATGCTAATACATAAAGAGCAAAAACAGTTTTGATCTGGAATCATAATATGGATCCATTTCTTTTTCTGTATCATCCACGGGTTCTCAAATGGACTCTGTGAACCACCTGTCTCAGGAATCATCTATGGTGTTTTTTAAATCATAGATTTCTGGGCCCCACCACAGAAATACTATTTTGGAGCTGATCCCAGAAAACTGTCTTTTTAGTAAGAACCCTGGATGATTTTTATGAGCATTGAGGTTTGGGAACTGCTGCTCTAGAGCAGGAATTAGCAAACCATTTCTGTAAATTGGTAGGCTTTCAATATTTTTGGCTTTGGGGACCTTAGGGTCTTCATTGTGACTATTTCTGCCGTTATAGCACAAAAGCAGCAACAGATAATGGAGAAACAAATGGGCATGGTCAGCCAGACTTGCTTCCAGAATTTGTTCATCTCTGTCTAGACTCTAGACCATTGGTTTTTGCTCTGTGAATCTTTTCTAAGATATTCTCTTAGAAATCAATTTTAATGAAATTTCCTATATGTTTATTTTTTGGTAACTGAAGAAATCCATAAATACAGGAACAATTCCTAGATATACATTAAATGAATTAATAGGTGTAAAACTTTTGTAACAGTTAAACCCTTTTCCATGTTAATATTGGAGTATGATTAACTTACTTTTAACTATGTAATCTGCTTCTCATATTAGGTTCCTGTTGCTAGAGCAAGTATTCTTTGGCTAATTGGAGAAAACTGTGAACGAGTTCCCAAAATTGCCCCTGATGTTTTGAGGAAGATGGCTAAAAGCTTCACTAGTGAAGATGATCTGGTAAAACTGCAGATATTAAATCTGGGAGCAAAATTGTATTTAACCAACTCCAAACAGGTGAGAGGCAAACGTTAGTCAACCTACCTAATACATACTTTCCTCTTCACTCTGATCAAACAGCTGAGGTCTGTACCTTCATTAGTCTGACCACTCAACAATTCCTAGGTGCCTGTTTGTTTCAGGTTCTGTTCGATGGCACTAGTGCAAAGAGATGACATTCTAGTCTTGTAGGAGAGAAAACATTAAAAAATGAAACTGTGTGGTAATGCTGTAGCAGAAGTATTGAGATACAGTGGAATTCTAGAGGAATTATTGAAAGTCTGAAATAGATGAGAAGTCAGAAAATTTTATGAAGGATGAGACTCTTGACTAAGGGCTTGTAAGTAGTAGTTTACTGTACAGAAGAGGAAAGCACAGGGTCAAAGTCGCGAAATAGCGTAGTGTTCCTGGAAAACTTAAAGGTAAGTCCAGAATGGTAGGTGCTATGGTCTGAATGTTTATGTCCCCCAAAGTTCATATGGTGAAACCTGATCCCTCATGTGTTGGTATTAGGAGGTAGGGCCTTTGGGAGGTGATTAGGTCATGAGGTGGAGGCCTTATAAATGAACTTTATGCTCTTAGAAAAGGAGATCCCTGAGAGCTAGCTTGCCACTTCTGCCATGTGAGGACACAGCGAGAAGGTGCCATCTATGAATTCGAAAATGGGTGCTCATTAGACACCAGACTGTGGGTACCTTGATTTTGGATTTCCCAGCCTCCAGAACTGTGAGAAATAGATTTCTATTATGAAATCTATTATTAATAGGCTTCCCAGTTTATGGTATTTTCTAACGGTAGCCCAAATGGATTAAGAGATTTTGCAGTTTGAACACAGGGAGTGGCTTGTATGCTCTGCTAAGTAGTATGAACCTTGTCCTGCAGAGGAAAAGGAAATCACCCTTTTTTTGTTTTTGAGACAGAGTCTTGCCCTGTCACCCAAGCTGGAGTACAATGACAGTCTCGGCTCCCTGCAACCTCTGCCTTTCGGGTTCAAGTGATTCTCCTGCCTCAGCCTCCTGAGCAGCTGGGATTATAGGCACCTGCCACCACACCCAGCTAATTTTTGTAATTTTAGTAGAGATGAGGTTTCATCTTGTTGGTCTCACCAAGTTGGCCTCAAACTCCTGACCTTGTGTTCTGCCCGCCTCTACCTCCCAAAGTGCCAGAAACTAGTTTTAGTAGTGTAATTTACCAGATTCTCAGTTTAGAATTTTTTTTTTTTTTTTTAGTCCTTTGAACTTTTGAGGACCTGTTAATAAGAGGAATCATTTTTGCTTCTGTATATGAAATAAGGACTTTTCCTATATCTGAATTGCTATTCTCTGTGAGTGGACTTACCTGTTTAATACAGTTGGAAAAAGATTCTTGCCCATTTGCAGCTACGCTTCTTGGGAGGCTTTATGCTCTGTGTCCTATCTGTTTTTCTGTTATTTTCGCTTTTTCTCTGACTCTTACTTTTGCCTTGGTGATTTTGTTTTTCCTCCACATCCCCTCTGTCTTTGTATTTGTCCCCTTCCCCCAAAACTTTCTTTTCTAGATATCTCTCTGACACCCTTCATCCTTTCACTGCTCCACCCCGTACTGCAGTCCAGTGTCTGTCATTCTCTCCTTTCTCTTCCATCTCTGTTTGTTTCTCTCCTTTTGGATTTGCTGTGTATCTCTCTATGTGTGTCTCCCTCTCTGTCTACCTTTTCTGCCTCCCCACAGGCCACACTTATTTTCTAGTAAGCTAATGTTTGCTTACTTTCAGAATCCTCAGGTTGATTCTCCAAATTCATTTCTATATGCTTTGGGATTATCTTCATCCCTAATCATGATATGAGTTATATTAGCTTTTGCTGATTCATGTATAAGATTTGTAACCAGATAATTGAAAATACTGGAGCATATTTCCATGATTTGAATTTTATCTTTACATTTTAAGTCATCTTTATAAGGAATCAGTTAATCCTTTCCAAGTGGCTGTAGATTTCTTCATATATTAAGATACTTTATAAAACCTGAGTAAGGAAAGACCTATGTTTGCGGCTGAGTTTCATGTTTCTTGATAAAATAGAGGGAGTTTTAACCTGAAACTCCATGGTGTTCACTAAATCCCTGTGGTATGGCAAATGTCAATATACTATCTAGACTGTTATGATTTTTTTCTATCTGGTTTGGACACTCTAAATATATCTAGCTTATGGGTTATTGTAAAGTAATACCAAAATCAAATGTCAATCAAGACTTAATCAAACGAAGTAAAGCTTCTTTCTTTGGCCCTTTTCTTTGTAGCTGTGAATAACCAATAATGGAATGTAGTACTGTTTATTTAGATATTGTAGAACATGTTTCATTTCTTTTTATCCAGTGAATTTGAAGACAACTAGTTTGTACTCAGTTTTTTTTTTTTTCCCTTGAACTTTATTAGTAATGGAAGTTTTGGAGTTCAGTTTCTAAAGTGTTCTTTTTTTTCTTGAGACAAAATTTCTCTCTGTCACCCAGTCTGAAGTTCAGTGGCGTGATCTTGGCTCACTACAACATCTTCCTCCTAGGTTCAAGCAATTCTCATGCCTCAGCCTCTTCAGTAGCTGGGATGACAGGTATGCACCACCATGCCTGGCTAATTCTGTATTTTTAGTAGAGATAGGGTTTCACCATGTTGGCTACACTGATCTCGAACTCCTGACCTCAAGTGATCCACCTGCCTCGGCCTCCCAAAGTGCTAGGATTACAAGTGTGAGCTACTACACCCAGCTTGAAAATTAGTTTTAAAGAATGGTTTTAAACACCATCAACTTGATAGAATTTTTTTAAATTGTATAATCTATTGGATATAATAGAGACTAAAATAATTGTTTTGATTGAAATATTAAAAATTGTTTTCTATACTTATTTGTTTTAGTCATCTTTAAAACTAAGGTAGGGAGACTTGGCTACACTGTTGAGGAGCTGGTTTGCCATGAAGTCCTGATATTTATTTGTAGACCTGAATTCCCAGTGGCCTAAATACCTCAGTGAACATTTCTGTAATTTTTATTGAATTATTTAGTTTCAGAGAATGTCTAAATTGACTTTTATAAGATTTAGCATATTGTATTTGTGTGCTGAAGAAAAATCAAATAATAAACTTAACTACCTTAGAATATTTTTGAACTAATATAAAATATAATTTAAAAATTAGTTAGCAGTATGCTTTTAGTAGGTCTTAGACTGACCCTACCATAGAAAACAGCTGTGAAATCCAGAAAAATATAAGGAACAAACAGCTTTCTGAAGGCACAGAATAGAAAAGAAAAGCAAGAGAATCTGGAGGAGAATTCTGCTTAGAGGAAGGAATGGCACACAGTTATTTTCCCTGTTCTTATGGCTTTTATCCTGAGGACAGGCTACATTTGGCACTGTGCACTCGTGCCAAATGTAGAACAAAGAACAAAAGAACACTTTAGGCTAGACCTCCAAATGGAAATTCAAAGTCCTTCTGCCTTGAGGAAGTAGAGAATAGAGTTCAGGAAAGCTACAGACATTGGAAAGTTAGGGAAAAATAGTAGAAAAATCTGGGAATAACTGTGCCTAAGCTTTTGGCTGGCTTCTGAACCGCATTTGTGCAGGGTGGATTCAGAGCAGCACAGCTAAGAATTAAAGAACCAAACTGAAATTTGAGGTGTACCCAAGACACAGAGTTTGTGCTTTGAACCCCAACCAAGTTAATTACCTGCCAAAACAAATAAAAATCCTGTACTTATTCAAAGAGTATAACAATATCCAGAGTCTCTAAAATACATAGCATTCATAATGTCCAAATATATCTCATATATCCAGAATTACTCAATATAAGAAGAACCAGGATGGGGAGTTAGTATTTAATGAATATAGAGTTTCTATTTGGGAAGATAAAAAATGCTACAGATAGATGGTAGTAGTGGTGGCATAATATGGTAAATGTAAGTATACTTAATGCCACTAACCTATACACTGAGAAATGGTTAAAATGGTAAAAGTTTATGTTTATTTAATCACAATAAGAAAGAAGAATACCAGGAAAATGGAAAATTGATGAATTTTCAAGAAAAAAAATCAGAGCAAGGACCTGGAACCAACCCAAATGCCCATCGACGATAGACTGGATAGGGAAAATGTGGCACATATACACCATGGAATATTATGCAGCCATCAAAAACGATGAGTTTTGGGTCCTTTGTGGGGACATGGATGAATCTGGAAACCATCATTCTCAGCAAACTGACAGAGGAGCTGAAGATCAAACACCGCATGTTCTCACTCATAGGCGGGTGTTGAACGATGAGAGCACATGGACAAAGGGAGGGGAGCACTACACACTGGGGTCAG
>NW_016107365.1:7622069-7673582 GCF_001604975.1 Cebus imitator | reverse complement strand
AAAAAAAAAAAAAAAAAAAAAAAAAGAAAAAAAATCAGCAGAAACCAACATAGGTGTTGGAATTTGCAGGCAAACATTTCAAAGTAAATATTACAAATATGGCTAGTGACATAAAGGAAAATGAATGAAAGAAAAGGTAAATATCAGCAGAGAAATAGAAACTGTAAAAAAGAATCAGGTGGAAGTTCTAGAACTGAAAAAAAACCAGTATCTGAAAAATTAACATCTTGTCTAGTTTGAGTATTAAATGTTCTGTTTTTTAATAATTTTATGTTACATTATGTTTAAGACGCCTTAGATGAGTTTCTACAAGCTGAAATTAGTTCTAACTCTGGGCTCTTTCAGATGAGAGTTTGTACTGGGAAAGCAGTTAATTAAAATTATGTATGCAAAGAACTATTTGATATCAATTACTGGGAGACAGGTAGTGATAGAGAATGTAGGTTCTAAACTTAGACTGGCATCAAATCATGTTATGCCACTTACTACATGATTTTGGACAGATCATATAACCTATATGAGATTTCATTTCCTCATCTATAAAATGGGAATTATTATAATATAGTCAATTTTGCTATAATGCAACATATATGCTTCTAAAATTATTTTGCAATACAAAATCAACAATAAAAACCATAGGAATTATTGGAAAAATGGAGTTAGAGTCACAACACTCAAAAACTATGTTTGTGACATATTTTTTTAAAAAGGAACCTAAAGGAGCACAATTTTACACATGTTAAATGGTTAACAATAAATACTACAGTGATACTGCTCTTTATATTGAAAAAGACTTGAGGTTTGCTTATGGAAGAAATGTTGTACTTGTTAAGTGATAAGAGGATTAATCTGAAATTGGATGGAAAGTTGTACCTCCTAATGAGCGTGAGTATGGCACATAACACATGTAGATGTTAATCTCTGAAATACATGTTTGAGGTATGTATGTTTTATGTATTCCTACATAGCTCTGTTTAGCTCTGTTTATGCCTTCACCTAGTATTTCTTGCAGAAGAAATCACCACAAAATTCATGTTATGCCCAAATTGTTCGCTAATATGCTAACTGAGTTGGAACAAATGCACATTTTCAAAACAAGCATTAGAGTAGAACTGACTGTACTTACCTCACAAAGTTATTATGAGGATAACGTGAAACAGTTCATGTAAAATGCTTAGATTTCCTGGCACATAATAGTGCCTAGTTCATTTTCGTTATCCTTCTTTTGTAACCCTATCGAGCAACTGCTGTGTTCTTCTTAGGGAATATGATGATTTACAGTGAAGAAACTAGTCTAGTTACTGAGAAAAACTGTATTCTTATTAGGAAAAACCCACTCATTTGGGTTTATCCTACTGCGATTTTCTCAGTAGGATGCTGAAATCTACCCCCCTACCCCCCTTTTTCAGTTTGTGAAGAAAAAAATGATTAGAAATAAATATCAAGAGTAGAAAACACTCTTAGAATACTGTCACAGAGGAGTAATTTCACTTTTACATGGGAAAAAGGTTGAAAGACTTTGAAACCAGTTGAAGTTGCTGCAATCTAGAGCCGTTAGGCAGTATAAAGATTTAGGATGATTTCATTGAAACAGTCTACTGAAGTTTGAGGAAGAAAGGTAGGATTTAATGAAATTAATTAATAACAATTTAAAAGTTAGCAAATCAAAGATGCTTTTGTTTTTAAGCTTTCTCTAATAGTGTGTCATCTTTTAAATGTAGTGATAAGTGCCTTAAGTTAATGTTTTTCTTAGCACATTTTAAATTATGAAACCTATGGAAAAGTACATCATAGCGTAAATACATATGTGTATATCTACCATTAAGATTAAGTTGATATTCACATTCGCCTTTTATTTATTTATTAAATGTAAGATGTATAGAACTAGAGCTTCAAGCTCCTGTTCACACCTTCCTTTCTTCCCCATTGGTAACCACTGCCACCTTGTTGGTGTGTTTCATTCAGTCATCCATGTTTATATTTTTGTTACATGAATATAAGCAACGTACGATCGTTTTGTGAGTTTTCAAATTTTACATAAATATTCTACTTTATATATAGTTTGCAGCTTTTTTTGCTTAATATCATGTTTTTGAAATATGGATATGTATAGATATAATTACTATTTCAGTCTATGAGACAGTTAAGTTTCTACTTTTCTGCTATTAAAAAAGGAAGTGCTTCCTTGAGTTCTTTTTTATTCTTAGTGAGAGATTTTGTAAATCACACTGATGTTTTAGGAATTTCTCCTAATGTTAAAAGCAGATTCTCTCTTGTCCTGTGATTCAGGTCTTTGGAGAAATCTCCTTCCCATCAAAGCCTCCTTAATGTGATTTAACAAAAGGAGGCTTGGACACTCTGCAGTGACATCTCTATCCTCTCTTTGATATGTTTTCTTGGCATTGAAAAACTCAAGTAAATATAACGTAGAAAGGAAGACCTTATAGAAAACTTTTCAAGTTGACAAAAAGGTGGTTACTATTAAATTCAGAAATTCCATCCAAATCACGTAAAGAATTCTGTTTAGTGATGAAATTAAGAAACTAATCAGATGGAACAATGGTACTGCTTAGGCTTGCCTCTGGTATAAGAATTCTATGTAGCATTTACTTCATTTACCAAACACATTTGTCGGTATCGTTCTGTTGAAAAATAACAATGTAGAACCAATATAAATCTTTACCATGCCAAATGCAGACTTCTGTGTCCTTTTTATCTAATAGTAAAGATATTATTAGAACTATAGTATTAATGGTAAAATATATTAGGACTATATTTTAAGAGACCTTTTTCATTATTTGTACTGACTTAACAATCTATTAGAAGAAAGGTATTGTTTGAATAGATATTTACCAGTTTATTTTTAGAATATTTTGAGAAGTCTTTTAAATAATGATTTTCTTAATTTATATGTAACATTTCCTCAAATTCATTTTTCCTGTGTCACAATGACTTAGAGTCAATCTGAAGAAAATGTAATTGCTATAAATAGTATCTGGATAGCATTAGCCATTAGTTGTTACCAATAATGGTTCCTTAAATCTAAGCAGGAAAATTAGTCTGAAAACAAAATTTAATAAATAGCTCTGTGTATGATATTGAATATTTCTGTTAAGGATAGTACATTATATTGTCTTTGCTTATCTTGTGTAATATATGAATAAAACAAATTTAAAAGTACTATTTAATTAATGTCCCATCTGGTTTTGGATTGAGCCTCTGGTGATATTAAAATGTCATGATTGTTTACTTAAATGTTGTCTATTTTCTTCCTAACAGTTTCTCTGGACAGATCTAATTTATGCCTGTTTACTCCATGCCATCTAGTTTAGGATTTGTCCCAAATTTTTAATGAAGTAATATCACTAATATTTGCATTAAAATAGCACAGTTAATTTGTAGGCCTTTGCTTTGAGGTCTTCCAGCTTCTGCTGTAATTTTATCTACTGGCATGTTAAGACACAAGTGCATTGAACAGAGATTTCATTTTAATATGTGAGCCATTTAAATCTGAAGGACTATATCTTTTTCCAGCCCTTTCTAGATGTAACATAACTAACTTCTTCCTTTTAGAAAGCATGCAGGGTGTGTGCTGATAAATGAAGTATACTCTGACAAAGCAGGTGGGAATAGCTCTCTTTTGCTTTGTTGGAGGTAGAGAGATGAGTATTAAACAATGCTTCATTTGTCAGCAACTTGATATACCAGCAAGTGTTGCCATGGCCTATAAGATGCATGAGGCTCCAGGCTGCCACTTGGTGGAATGAAATGCAAACATGGGAAGTTATCGGTTGGTTGTAGGTGAAATATGTGCAGGAAATAAAGACTGGATGCCGTAGGTCATTAAAGAGTGGTGAAAGCACTCTTGCTGTAGTAGTTTTGTCATTTGTTGTATAGAGTAAATCTAAAGTTTATTTTCTTATTTGGCAATTCTTTTTTTAAATCTTGTTATAAAATCATCAGCAATAAATTTTTTAAAATGGAGTGTGTGTTTAACAAAGAACAAAGTGCTAAATTTCCACTTAGTACTTAAAATGCACAAAATATTTATTGACACTTTCCAACCGCCATGAGAGTGGTAGTGATCTCACTGACCACACAACAACCAGAAGACACAACAATCTGCTACAAAAGAATCAACATCCGTTTAAAAAGCTAGTAGTTATTTTTAAATTATGCTTTAAGACAACATTTTAATACATACAGGTGCAGAAGTTGTTTATATAATTCCATGTGAAACATGATCTCATTTAGATCAAATAACTTTTTGAAAATTAGTTTTTTACTTTTATTCTATGTTTTCTTGTGCACATATGAAGAGTGAAACAAGAGCTGTTAATGTGTTGGCTCCATTAGTAGAAAAAACGCCCAACACTGCTGGTTTCAAATAAAAAATCAGTTAATTCCAATAATAGACTTTTTTCATTCAATGTATTTGTATATTTGTTTGGTAAGGGTGGTAAATGGGAACAAAGTAAAGCTTTTGGAAGTTTATTCTGTCAAAATATTATAAATGCTATTGTAAATTTAAAAGTTCAACATTGAAGATAAAATTGTTTTTGATGAAAGGGTGTTGTCAGGGTAAAAATCAATATTCTTATTAAATTAAGAAAACTATGGAAGAGAAATGTTTTGGGAATTGGTCATGGTGCATACAAACAAACTCTGCTTATTCAGCCATTTGAAATAAAACTATAGTGGTCAAATTAACTTGTATTAGTATATACAGTTTGACCAAACTGTAAAATCCTTATGATGAAACTCATGTTGAAAAACCATTCTGTAGCATAACAATACACACTGTCTTTAATGCATATTAGCAACAGAATTTTAGATACTTGAGTTTATGAAGAACTTTGTAAATTAAGTGTCTTATATTGGCTTAATTTTTTTTTATTTGTAATTGAGTCTTCTGTATGTTGGTTAAGTTTTGGTTCACAAATTGTTTGGATTATTTAAAGTGCCACTAGTAAATGCCAAAAAACTTTACCTTTTGAAAAATTTTAGCAAACAGCAGTTATTAGAAAGACTTTGAAAGTTATCCCTGTACAGGCAAGGCAAGAACTGAACAGGTTAAATGGTGAGAGCTCAAGATTTAATCAAGAGGTTGTCATTTGCACTATCTCAGCTATTGTGAAGACTTTCAGTGGAAAATTTATATTGTGTAGAATGAAATGAAATTGAGAAGGTTGGTTTTGTAGTATCTAAGTTGATGAAATATTTTTAAAAGGATAAATAAAATAATTATTTGAAAATTTTGTCAATATTGAAAAAACTCATTGACTAAATGGGGAAAAGTCAAATATTTGGGTTTGAAATAGTTACAGTTTTTAACATAAAAGCAAGGATTGGGAGTATTCTTCATTCAGTAGATTTTTTCCTGAGATTATGTGGTTGTCCAGAAATACTCTGAAGAGGATATTTTCTCCATTAAAAATATGGTCTACAGAGAAGAGTAAGTTGAAAATGTCAACAATTTCATAAATACTCCTTGCAAAAATTTAATTGTGAAAAAGATTGCAATTTTATTTTTTAAAAAAACTTAGACCATATAAAAATGTATTCTCCAGAGAAATACCAGTGCATTGTTACTAGATAAATGCAGTGAAGAAACTGATTCATGTATGATGAATAATTATTCTGCTTATGTTTGTAATGCATCATTGTACACAAAAATGTTTTTATCTTTTCAAGATAATGTGATTTTTGAAAATACATTTTAATAAAACTTATTTATAAGCTTACAATATAATATATTCTTACAATATAATACAGTAAATAGTTTTAAATTGTATAATTTTCATTACTTTAAATGCCCTATCTAACTTTCCCAATTGGTTAATATATTGAAAATGTTTAATTTCCCAAAAATTAATTTTGGGGATAAGAAATAAAGCAAAATGTATTATGCTGCTAGCTCAAAAAAAAATCATTGCAATTAAGAGACTCTTTCTTTCTTTTATTTTAGTTGCAGATTTAAAATCTCAATACTCAAATGGACTATAGAGTTAACCACGTTGTAAATTCTAACTCCACATTTGAGAAAATTAATGATTAACTGGATTTTCCAGGTTTTTCCAGCAAGTTAATTACACAGTTTAGTGTACCACATTTTCTTTTAAGCTGGTTTTGAATGGTATTCCTCGTTTGGCTAATATTTTGCTAATTGTCTTTAAAGAAATGAATCATAGAAATGTTCTTATCTGTACTTGAACCAACATGTTCTAGCAATTAGTGAGTAGCAATTGTTGGTACCCAAATTCATAATAGCTCTATTAACATTTTCACTTGTATTTTTTATAATTCTACTTTAATAAAACTAGGTTAATCCTTTTTAAATACCCTGCTACTGAAATAAGGTTGCCTTCAATCGAATCAATTATCTTAAGCAATTATTGTAAAAGAGTTTACCACACCGTTCCTCTACTTTGACTTATTGTTCTAGAATTGTCTTTAGCTCTGCCTAACTTGATTTTATTTTTAATCTGCTTCTAATGTGTATAAAATGTTCTAATCTAATGTAAATGATTTACTGTTCCTCAGTTTATTTTTCCTATGTATTACAAATTCTGTTTGGCTTATAATTAAAATTGTACACAGGTAGCCTTCTCATTAAAACTATGCTTTTTCAGTAAAATAATTGTAGTTTAAAATACAAACCTATTTTGTTAACGTTTCAATTTTGGTTTAATTATTATTAAAATTATTTCAATATATGTTAATGTAGTACTTTCAAAAATTGACTTAGGAAGTCTTATTATGGTATAAAAGCTACTATAATAAGTTTTTCCCTTACATAAATAAATAAATGACCAATATTACTAGAGGCTATAAGCAGCATGGGGGAAAAATGGAAGAAGTCTTTTATCCTAGTTTTTAGAGGGCATCAGCAGCTTGCTTTTATGAAAAAGTAACAGCTAAATGCACTGCAAATAATTTGCAGTAATCCAGTTCAGTGATTCATGTGTCTGCTTTAATGGGTCATAATTCAGGGTAAAGTAACTGAGTGCAGTCAGAGTGCAGACACTGCTTATGCCAGGGACAGTATCTCTTCATAAAACACACCTCAGGAGAAGCAGTTTGCCAGCCCCCTAATACTCTCTGATGTTTTGATGTCCTGCATATTTTTCCGATTAAGTTTTGAGTGCCATGTTTTTAGTTGTATTTCCACATTCATTATTCTCACGTAGACCCTTCAGCGGGTTTGCCATATATGATTATTTTTTTAATGATGCCTTTCTTTCCACTTCAGCAGTTTAATAATCTAGCACATGGCTGCTTCTCAATACTCAGCATTCACCTCCCCAGTACAGAAGAGGACATGTGCTTTGGCTTCAGAATTCCATTTGCAGCATTAGAAATGCATATTCCCTACGGAACAACATTTGTTTGACATAACCATTCGTTTTTATTACCTCTTTAAATATGTTTATCCAGAGTTATCAATAATCATAAATAACTGTATTCTCATCTTGATCTGTTTTTTTCCAACAGACAAAATTGCTTACCCAGTACATATTAAATCTCGGCAAGTATGATCAAAACTACGACATCAGAGACCGTACAAGATTTATTAGGCAGCTTATTGTTCCGAATGAAAAGAGTGGAGCTTTAAGTAAATATGCCAAAAAAATATTCCTAGCACAAAAACCTGCACCACTGCTTGAGTCCCCTTTTAAAGGTATTATCAGAATATAACTACAAAATATATGTTATCTAAAAAATTATGACAGGATGTCGCCATTTCTAATGGGATTAAAATTTATTGCTTAGGAAATATAAATGATTAGCATATGTAAATATATAAGAACAATATGTTTTCTACTCATTCATCTGCTTTCAAAAGCAAGTTTTATATTAAAGTTCACATTTTTGTAGACCTTATTTACCTAAATAATTTTAAGCCTTCTGACTTTATTCTGACATTTAAACTGAGCAATAGATGACAACTGTGTTATTCTTATACATAATAACCTCATTTGTATTTTGAATAGTTTATAAGAAATATGTCCTTTTAATAGTGAGTTATTAATTAAATATTCTGTGTACACTAATATCAGTGTTTCTAGGAGGAATTATTTTATTAAAAAACCTCTTCATATTTAAACTGGATTTTCAAAGAAGGAAGTCGACTTATGTTTCCTAGCTTTTTAAAAGGACTAATAAGTATTTTATCAGTTTACAAGTAGCCATTCCAGTTGGAATCAAATGATTATATACCTTAGTTTTCATATTGTTTCTTATTTAATGTAGTAAAGCGATCAAAAGCAATTCAGTTTTGTAGAAAAACTATTAAAATTCTGGATGTGTTTGTGCCAAGACATGTATATGGATTGTTTAACTGTGCTGTCATTCTTAATATTCACAGTAAAGTAATTTTTAGAGAAGCTACATTTCAGAGCAACACCTCTAAACACACTGACTGATTAGCTTTTTTATTGACCATTATGGGGGAGATTATTGTAATCTATGGACTGAAATCAGTTTTTTGACCTATGAAGAGCTTCCTAGTTTATATTTATTCCTTGACATTTGAGGTAATATGCCAATTACCTTGAGCTCTGATTATGATTGTTCTCTATATACAGCTCATATTGTTTATTTTATATTTTTCCCTATTTTTAATAGATAGAGATCATTTCCAGCTTGGCACCTTATCTCATACTCTCAACATTAAAGCTACTGGGTACCTGGAATTATCTAATTGGCCAGAGGTGGCGCCTGACCCATCAGTTCGAAATGTAGAAGTAATAGAGTTGGTAAGTTGACCTTTCTGAAATTAATTTTGTTAAAGCAGTGGAATACTCTAGGTTAACTGTTGTTTTACATAAAAGCTTTTTTGGAGAGTTGAACATTGAAAATTGTTTTAGTACTTCTAAATGTAATATGGTAGATATACCTTGCCTTTACAGGAACTAAATACTGTAGTATTCCTATGCCATTGTACATGTACTGTTCTTTTTCTTCAAGGAAATAGAGAACTGAATTCTCTGCATCAGTACCACCCACATTTGTGCTATTGCATTTGTAGCTGCGTAGATTCAATTTCTAAGGTATTTAGTTTCATTGGATCAAGTTTTTTCTACTTTGTTTAGAGATTTGTCAGCTTCCTGACAATATCTTTCTGAATAATTTTTGCTGTTCTTTTTCAGAAAAACCATACAAAGTGTTCTTCTAGATTTTCTGATGAACTATTTTTATATGAAACCTGAACATAAATAGGGAGCATTGTGTACCAAAAATGTCCTTTGACAAGGTCACAAAGTGAATAATATAGTGGTTTCTGATAAAAAAAAAAAAAATTGCTGTATAAATGCCCTTTTTCTCAATCTTTCAAAAAATGCTGGCCATTGAGATCAAAGAATTAACATTCTTTTCTAATATCTGTTTCTCTCTTTCTTATATAAACAAGAAAAATAAGGAGAAAGGTCTTCTGATTATATTTAAAAATTATGTGAAATATATCTAATACTTTAAAATGTAGAATTAACAAACAAAGAACAGTTAAGAATTATATTCTAGATACTTTTCTGGTTGGAAAGATGCATTGAATTAGGATTCAGATAACTGGAGTTCTTTACTAATTCCTGTGGGAAAGTGAGTTAACCTTCTTGCTCTTAACTTTTCTGTAGACAGTAGAAGAAAACCTTTATTACTTTAATAAATAGAATTTCTATAATGATCATAGCCACGTAATTTGATTCCTCTGATAAATAATGTTTCTCTTAACCACTCCAACTTATCTTGGCTTTGAAGCATGGCCAGAACTAACAATAGCACCATTTAGGAAACCCTGACAGTGTACTATGATAATGTTTTTCAAAAATTATCTTGTTTAAACCTAATAATGATCCTAAGTGATGGTTATTGTTATTCCCATTTTGCAGATGAGGAAGCCAAGTCTCAGAGAACCTAAGTAAATTGCCTAAGTTCACATGGCTAGTAAGTGATAGAACCATATTCCAACCCAGGTCTGAGTTCATTGTCCACGCTGTTATATGTTTTATTATGTAATATGAGGAGAGGGACATTGAGCTTGTTTGTAAATCTGTATTATCCTTAGTACTTAGCACCATCATTTTTATGTTGTTACAAATGATCTGTACTTAGAGATGGCTAAAAATTCATAACACTAGAAATATGTAAAAATATAAGAACCAATTACATGTCTGTCCCTCCTTGCAGCTGAGTTTGTTGATTTTCACTCAAATCTGCATACTCTTAAGTACTCTTCAAAAAAGTTGCCTTATTTGTACAACTTGTTTTTTGCTTGTTTTTTGTTGTTGTTGTTGTTTATTTGTTTGTTTCGAGACAGAGTCTTGTTCTGTCCCCCAGGCTAGAGTGCAGGGGTGCTGTCTTGGCTCACTGCAACCTCTGCCTCCTAGGTTTAAGCAATTCTCCTGCCTCAGCCTCCCTACTAGCTAGGATTACAGGTGCACACCACCATGCCTGGCTAATTTTTGTATTTTTAGTAGAAATGGGATTTCGCCGTGTAGGCCAGGCTGGTCTCAAACTCCTGACCTCAAGTGATCTGCCCGCCTTAGTGCTGGGATTATAGGTGTGAGCCACTGTGCCCAGCCTATTTGTGCAACTTTTGATCAGATACTAGAATATAAATAAAGTGTTCTTTGTTATGGTTCCTCCTGTGGACGTACTTTTTCTCCTAATTTCTTATTATGCTTGTTTGTTGTTTTTATGGTTCTGGTTTTTGTTTGTTTGTTTTTTTCATTATGGAGTACATAATGTTTTATCCCAAGTAGAGCCATCTTTTTATCTTTCGCCTACTTCTGCCTTATTCCTACCTCCTTGCTGCCCTACTGCCCCCACCCACCAAAAAGCATTATCTTTTCAGAAGTCGACAGCAATGCTGTGCAGTTTAATTTGGTCTCAGCAGTATCCTTTATTGGCTGGTAGATTGGTTTGTTGGCTGACTTCTTCCATTTTCATGTGCTTTTCTAAGCATTAACTTAACTGTCTTATTGGGACAGTACTTAAACATAACCAATTATGTTCATTTCACCTGTCCAATTCAACAGAGACAAATTAATTTTTTTCATTTTGCTTATTATATTTACGAAATTAATAATTGGTAACTTAGGGAGAATCATTATAACTGATGGAACATGGTTTGATAAAACTCTCACTGTCTGTTGATGCTGTGCAGAAAACAGCTTCCGTCTATTGGACTGTGAGACAATTGGCTTAAAATTATACTGTGAGAGATACAGTCAAGTATAAAAATAATGTAGATAGTTTTATTTTCACATGCAGCTACAATACAGAAAATAATGTCCATGTTATTTTTCTTGTCTTTCACTCTACTTCATCTCCCTTCCAAGTCATGTCACTGTATTTCATGCACATAATATACTATGTTATTCTAGTTTTCCTGTAAAGTGATCTTACAGGGTCAAGTCTTGTTACTGTGAAATATAACTTAGTAAGAAAAATGGCCTAGGTTTAGATAATCTGATATTTTAATCAAAAGGACAGGGAACCTAATCCGATTGACAGTAGAAGTCACTTTGAATTACACACTACCGTTTCCAGGATATAAAATATAATGTATATTTATATTATGATCCCAGTAAGTTTTGAAGATCCTTAGTTACGAGTTTATTTGCTTAGTTTTAGGAAGTCCTTTCTTCTCCATTTACAGAAAGACTACCTTCTGCATATGAAGGGTATTTTGCTTTATAAACACATTTATCAACACTTTACCCTTCATAGGAACTTTCAAATGAGTGTCTATGTTCTCTTCCTCTCTTTTCCCTATTACTCCTTTTGCTTTGAATGATAATATGGTTCTTTGGTCATAAAAAATTAAAATATTTTTAGTGTTCGTCTTTGGCCTTTTAAAACCTGAAACTCCATAGAGTTCATGGCTATGTCAAGAAAAAATGTACCTTTAAGCATAGAAGCCTGGTTTTCCAAAATTATTGATTTAGTCTGATTAATCCAACAAACTTTTTATCAGACCTCAGAGAAATGTGTTTGGATTTAAGAAAAATATGGACTTCAGAGTTTACCAAATATAGGAGAGCTTAGTTTATAGAATACTATCTTTGTAGAAAGAAGCATTTTAAATACATATAAAAGAAAGCCATACTGTTGATCTTACGTAGCTATCTTATTCAAATATGTTTAAGTAATTTTTACTCATTAATTTGCTGTTACTGTCCAGTTAGTAATTTTCCACGTCACTGAATCTTCTCTTTTTAAGCAGCATACCTTAAGCCCTGTAGATCAGTGGTTTTATTTTTTAATTTATTTTGAGACATGGTTTTGCTCTGTCACCCAGGCTGGAGTGCAGTGGTGCGATCATAACTCACTGCAGCCTCAAACTCCTGGGCTCAATCCATCCTCCTGCCTCAGCTCCCAAAGTGCTGAGGGAACAGGCATGAGCCACATCACCTGGCCTTAGATCAGTGGTTTTTACATGTAGCTGCACATTATAATCATATGGAGATTTTTAAACAAAGCAAAACTAGGTCAGATGTGCACCAGACCAATCAAATCAGAATTTCAGGAGGTGAACTCAGGTATTCGTTTTTTTAGTATTAATATTTTTATTGTTTGTACTAACATTTAAAAACTCTTCTCAGCTGGTTCTATTGTATATTCAGTGCAGAGAAACATCTTGAATAAGAACTTCTGTCATGCCGTAGATTCCTTTACAACAAAATATGTACTCTAGCAAAGACTTGCACATAGTAAAAATTCAAAGGTACAATAAATAAATGAGTCTCAACTATTTTGACCTTTTCAGAAGTATACATTTCCCTGCTCTTTAAAAAATTATATATGAAACATGATTTAATTTCTTGACGAATCAAGGTCATGACTATAAAAGCAAACTAATACACTGTATTAAAGTTGTTAAAGGGGATCATATTAGTAAATGCTACTACTAATACTATATTTAATAAACACTAAAGTCAATATTTTTCTTAAGCATATTTTCTGAATTTAATATTAAAGTCTTTAAGAGGCTAATAAGTATAATTAGTATTTATCGTGTCAGCCACACTTAAAATTGAACAAAATATTTTAAATTCTCTGCTCTCCAGAAACTTACATTCTGCCAAGGATAAACCAACCAGTTAAAAAAAAACAAGTAGATTGTATAGTATGTTAAAAAGTAATACATGCTGTGATTTAAAAAAAAAAAAAAAAAAAGGTGGAGGGGAATGGTGTTGGAAGTGGCAAAAGCTAGGGGGAAGGCTGTAAGCTGGAAGCATGCCTGGTACATTTGGAGGACCAGGAAAGCGTGGCCAGAGCAGATCAGGCAAGAGGGTGAGCAGCAAGAGGTCAGAGAGGTGGGGACAGGGACAGTCGTTGTGGGGCAGTCATGAATCGATGGTTGTGTCAAGCTGTGCAGTCTGTTGTAGGGACATCAGCTTTTTCTCTGAGTAAAATGGGAAGCCATTACAGGGTTTCAGGCCAAAAAGGAGCTTCATCTGATTTAGGTTTTAATGGAATCATTCTAGATACTGTGTTGTGCAAACTTCATTTGCTAGGGGCAGAAGAAGCAAGGTAATGAGTAGTCCAGAAGAGTAGGATGGGTCAGACCAGGGTAACTACAGGATTTCTTGATGGTTTAGATGTATAGGATACGAGAAAAAGGGAGAAGTCCAGGATGACTCCAGGATTAAGACTGTTGAGATGGTTGGGGAAGTTTATTGCCTACACTAAATATTTTTTTTACTTATTTTTTCTCTCTTTTACTTCAATGTCAAGCTATTAACTTGTGTTTGTTTTTGCAGTTATTGAATCTATTTCTAATGGTGCTTACCTATTTTAGGATATATTACTTTTGTTTAAATCTTCTGTGGGCCTACAAACACAAAAGTTTTAAAAAATTATGTGTTTAAAAGAAGATAGTTGGTTTAACCTAACGGGCCCTGGTGAGTTTCTGTTGTATATTTAGGAGTTGAGTGAATCAGCCTTAATACCAGGACTCCTAACAGTTGCATTCTCTGTTGAGGCCTTAAGCTTTCTTTTGAATTCAGTTATATTCTTAATGATTAAGTTTGCCAGAAGTCTAAATTCCTTAATGAGAGTTCATTTATATTTATTTTATTTGTTTAAACAGGCCAAAGAATGGACCCCAGCAGGAAAAGCAAAGCAAGAGAATTCTGCTAAGAAGTTCTATTCTGAATCTGAGGAGGAGGAGGACTCTTCTGATAGTAGCAGTGACAGTGGTGGGTTTTATAATGTATTGGCATGTACTGTTTACATAGTGGATTACATGCTGTCTCTCAAAAACAACAGGCCTAATCCGTAATATTCAGCAGGTGGTTTTAAGTGAAATTTGTATTATCAAAATAATCCCTTTCATTTATGTATCACTGTTTAGTTTTCAAAGTAATTTTTAATTACTTTACTAAATTCCCTTTTTGCTTGACAGTGTCTCTTGGACAATAGCTAATACATTGGTATAGCTAAAACAGGAACTCATCTGAATTCTAAACCACAATGCCTGTTATATCTGTTGAAAAACACAATTTTACCCTTGATAAACTTTTAGTGGGGTCTTTAAAAGTAACTTTCTTTTATAAAAATGTAAAGTTTATTTTATACCTTGAAAAGCCTTTGTATTTTATAGTCATCTCTTTCTGTGAACCTCTGTAGAGATAAAGCTAAAATTATTAAGTCTCTATATACTATAAAAGAATCAAACTAAAGATAGAGGATAACTATATGCAGTGAAAAGAATGCTTAATAGGAAGGATTTAGAAGCCCTGGGTTTTAACTATGCAAATTGAATAAGGCACCTACTTTTCTCTGTATCAGACAAATGAAAGGGGGTGGGTAGCCTTAACTATTTCTTAAAGTCTCTTCATTGCTAAAGTTCTATGAGTGATTTGCATAATGAAAAATATATTGGAGTTACTTTCTGATGTTCTTATTAACAGTTAACATAATAGGCAAATCTGACACAAGACCAAGTGACACCCAACTTTCTCTAAAATTTTTATTCCCTGGAGAACCAGGGCCCATCACTCTTACTTGATTATCTACTACCCTACTCTAAGGTCGTTCACTCTTTTTTTTTTCTCTTTCTTATCAAAAGTCTTTGTTTTTAGTATCTGATAAATTAACCTGTGATACATTACCCTCTGAAGTAATCAGCTGAAGAGTAGAAAAATAACTTAATTGAGAAAGTCGATATTAAAAAGTATGGAATTTCAGGAGTAATATAGACATGTTGCAATGATCTGTTTGTGTAATCATGTACTTCTTTATTTTATAGAATTACATATAGATATTTGTCTCCATTATATGTATGCACTGGCCCATGCCTATTCATAGGCTGACCATTTTTAAAACATTTTAGAAATATTCCATTAACATTACAGCTTTTTATGAGTTTGTCTGAATACATATAATAATGAGCCATGTGGCAGGAGTTCTGTAGCTGCCAGAGGAAAAAAGAAAGCTTGTCTCATTAAGCTATGAGATTGTGTTTTCCAGATAGCAAGCGTTTTTGAGAATAAACAAATTTTCTCTAAGATTTTACTGACTTGAAAATTTAAACAATGGTGCCTGAAGTGAGCTGGCCCCAGATTTGTGTTGCGGTCCCATGTGATAACATGAGAGAGTAACTTAGATGCTGGAATTTCTTTTCATTGTTTATGGCCTAAGCCAGTTATCTGACTTAATATGTATGTGTGTATAACTTGGATATCACCACCAATTTAAAATGTCCTTATTTAATAGTTTTATTTTAGAAAAATAAATTTTCCTGTTTGTAAATGATGATAGTGACGAGTGCCTTGCCCTATGGCAGACCCTGTTGTGTTCTAATCACCTTTGCATGTTTCAAATCATTTAATCTTCACAACAGCTCTGTAAAGTAACTAGTATTATTATCTCCATTTGCTGAAAAGGAAACCAAGACCCAGAGAAGTTGAGTAACTTGCCCAGTTTTACAACTGGCAAGTAGCAGAGCCGGGATTTGAATCTGTACCCCTTGCAAGCCATCTTAAAAGAATACAGGCAGTCCTAGCTTTTCACTGTGGTGGATCTTCATGATGTTTTATGTTTTAATTAAAGGTTATGTTCCTGCCTAAAAGTGCTTCATTACGTAGATCACAAGCAGGGCAACAGTTTGCCCTTTTTTCTGGGATGCAGCTCTGTAGTTATAGTCATTTTAAATAGTAAACAATTATGCTTCACTTTAAATTTGTACATATATTTTTGTGTATTTTCTTCAAAGAGTCATATTATACCATAATTTATACATAAAACATTTAAAAGTATAATCCCTCAATGTAACTTTATCATCTCTTTCACCTATGAAGACTCCTTTACTAGCTCAAATAACTAGTAACTCTTTTTTTTTTTTTTTTTTTTTTTTTCTTTTGAATCTGGAGGTTTTTCCAGGTGATTCGAATGGCTCATTTTCCTCTCAAAATTTGTTCCTAAGATTCAACTGTTGCCTTCTTTTACTCTAAATAGAATTTCCCATTACAAGCAGAAGAATTCAAAATTATTTCTTTAGCCTTATATCAATCCCTAGTAATTCTTTAAGAGAAAGTTTTTGACATAGCTAGATATGTTGGGGTTTAAAAAGTGGGATTCCCTCAAGTTTGTTTTATTTGGTTCACCTTTGCTTAGCTTTCCTCTGCTCACTGTCAGAGCATCCTCTCTCTGTTTGCATGCCCTGAAGCTCACTGTGCTAAAGGAATCCATAGAGCTGAAGAATGGGATGTGGGAATAAAGTATTGAACAAGTGATGTCCGCTGAACTGAAATTCAACATCTGGTTTTATTTGTGATGAATATTGACAGTTACAGGTGTCTGTGTGTTTAATTAAATGACTATAAATCTAAGAACATCTGGTTCTGTTTTTCAGAGAGTGAATCTGGAAGTGAAAGTGGAGAACAAGGCCAAAGTGGGGAGGAAGGAGACAGCAGTGAGGACAGCAGTGAGGACTCCTCCAGTGAGCAGGACAGTGACAGTGGAAGGGACTCAGGCCAAGAAAACAAAAGAACAGCCAAGAGGAACTCAAAAGCCAAAGGAAAAAGGTAACTTATTTTGTCAGAATTTCCTTCAAAGAAATACTCTGTGAAATTTTGCCCCAGCAAGATAGTTCTTGGTAGTCCAAAAATAGTGAGAGGAAAATAGTGTGTATTTTTTCCCAAACAGATATTAAACCTTTTAAAATTAAAGTGCTAGCTGTTCACATTATTTTCCTACTTATAATGCTTAGCTTTCATTTTGAACTTGAACGTATCTTGGGGTTACATTTTAAAAATTGGTATAACCTTGGAAGGCTGAGTTAAGTGATCGAGCAATAGGTATGAAACACTTAATTACCTTTTGTAGCAATTTCGCTGAGAGCTAAAATTAAATCCTTCAACACTTTGCCATTATGTAACCAAGACAATTGATTTTTCTAAATAATGTTATATTAAAAAGATTATGACTCAAATATTAGAGTCAAGGGCTGTGAAGGAAGACAATCATAGGATATTTAAGTGTTAGCACTTTTTAAGATCTCCCATTATTAACGTTATCGTGTATTAAAATGTCATTAAAATTTTGAGTAATTGGGGCTAATATCTTGGATTGTGCAACTCTGTTTTCCCCACTGCTGTCAGCGAGTGGCCTCTGCCCACATGATGGTCCTTTCTGCGAGAGCCTACTGCCCGCTCACTTGATGAGCTTGCAGCTCGGCTCAGTCGTGGCTGACAGCACTGATTGGGGCGCAGTACGCTCTCTGCTCCTTTTATTACAGACAGTAATTAAAGCAGCTCGCCCTGCCACTTCCATAACAAACACAGCATAATGCCCTAATTATGACTTTATTAATTTAAGTCAGGATTTAATGATTTTAAAAGTGATTTATATTGTTTTTCCTGTTCAGAACAAATGAAATCTGTAGGTTAAATTAATACAGGCTTTTCATCATTGCAAAGTTAAAAACCTAGTTACCAGCAAATTCTTTTCATTAGATTAACATCTGAAACTCTAAGCAGTAAGGTAAACAATAATTACCATCAAAATTGAGTGATGCATAATAAAATAAAACTTTTACTTTTAAAATCTTATCTTAAAAGCCAGAAGTTGTATATATATTTAGAATCATTCACTTGTTGCAGCAAAGGAGCTACTTGGTTTATAATAGCCTTGTCTTTGAGAGAAATTCCATATTTCTCGTTTAATATCAGAATATCTGTGATGATACGAGTTATAAAACATGTCTTATTTCTAGAAAGGGAAAGTTTTGTTCAGTGCATGAAATGTCTTTTCAGATAGCAAAAGTCAGTGTGCTAGAAATTTTTAGTCATGCATTAGTTTTATTAGCTTTTTTCTTCAGAAATGGATTTTTCTCTTTACCCATGTTTGAATTTAAAAGAATTGTTTACTTCACCAAGGAGAATTACAAATACATTGTGAACCTTATATTTTTAAGTACACATTTTAACCAGTGAATTGGGGATAATAAATTGCCATTTTTTGCCAGGGAAAAACAACAACATATTTTTCAGTCTTCAAATATAATTACATGTGCTCTGAGATGTTACCATGGCTCCATTTTTAATAAACAGCAATCATATTTCCTCTACAAAAATCAATTCTAGGAAATATCGACCCTTCCCTTGCCTCACTACTCTCCCTCCCCCTGTATTTTTCTCCCTGTTTCTTAGAATTTTTTTTAACTTTGTCAGTATGGTAATTTTTTAAAGCTCTTAATAAGCTTTAAGCAACTTCAAAAACTACCATTTAGTAATCATGAATATTTATTACCAAATTTAAATTTTACACTCCAAGGTATTTTCATTTGAAGGGAGATAGTATGACATAGTGGAAAAAATGCAGACTTTGGCGTGAGATAGGCTTGAGTTCCAGTTCTGCCCCTCCTGTTATATGTCTTTGAGCAGGTTATTTAACCTTTCTAAATATTAACTTCATTATTTTAAATGGAATAATAATGTACCCATGAAGAGTGCATTTAAATTAGATAATCGTTATCATTGGTATGAAATACCTAGCCCTTTCTGGTCCACAGTAGATTCTTAAAAGAAATACACACACATGTGGTAGAGAGAACTAGACCTTTACTTTCGAGGAAAATATAAACACCACAAAGCAGCTCTTATCCCCTCAGAGAAGGGTGTTTGGCCGTCTTGCATGTTATTGCTTCTCCTTGGAGAACTGCTTCCTGGCCCATCTACTGGCCTTATTTCTGTATCTTGGCTTATATGTCTCATTCTCAAGGAAGCATTCCTGATTGGATTAAGTTTATTTAGTTGTCTCTACAAATAGTGTTCTGACACACTGTAATTTATTACTTATTACTTATCATACTATATTATCTCTGCCACCTTATCTATATTCTCCAGAGGACTGAAGACTCTATAGGGTAGACACACAGAGATCCTCTGTAACTTACTACCCATTGTTATCCTCAGCACCTAACATAATGCCAACATATAGTCAATAATTAATAAATATTTGTTGAGCAGGTGAACAAATGAATGATGTTAAACACTTAGGTATGATCATTTGGTATTTTTAAAGTTTATATTTGATTAGCTTACATTTTTAGCAAGACAGTACATTAGAATAATTTGCTTTGAACTGGTTAACATTTTCTTATAGAATGTGTTTAAGGTCACATTTGGGAACTTGTGTAGTAATTTTCTTTGACAGAAAAATGTATAAAATGCAAGATGTATAAAATATATACAAGATGTATACAAAATGTATAAAATATATCTGTTTTAGCAAAAGCAGATATATAAATATTTAAATATATTACTAAGCCAGGTGTGATGGATCAATCCTGAAACCCCAACATTTTGGGAGGCTGAGGTGGAAAGATGACTTGAGCCCAGGAGTTCCAGACCAGCCTAGGCAACATAGTGAGACTCTGTCTCTATAAAAAAATATAAAATTAAGTGTGGTGGCACATGCCTGTAGTCCCCACTACTTGGGAGGCTGAAGTGGGAGAATTGCTTGAGGCCAGGAGATAGAGGCTGCAGTGAGCCATGATCGTACCACTGTATTCCAGCCTAGGTGACAATGAGACCCTGTATGTAGATATGTATACACACCTAATATTTTGAGATAGCATTTAAAAAAATCAGCCTAAATATCTTTGAAGTTATTACTGCTGACACTTAATTCTTGGTAAATGAAACATTTAATATTTTCTACATTGTTTTTGATGATATTATTTAGTGTCATTTTGTGACTTTTTGCATTTGAAATGTGTATGACAGGATAGAACTGAATTTGAATGGGTTCTGATTAATTTGGTTATTAGTAATACCTTTATTATTACCTTATTGATATATTCTAGAATTTAACCACTTTTTATATAAACTACTTATATAAAGGAGTTAAAGTTGATATTTCAAAATTTACTATTATATATAGTGATTCCGAAGATGGGGAGAAGGAAAATGAAAAATCTAAAACTTCAGATTCTTCCAGTGCCGAATCTAGTTCAATAGAAGACAGTTCCTCAGATTCTGAATCAGAGTCAGGATCTGAAAGTGAATCTGAATCCAGAAGAGTCACTAAGGTAAGAGATTATACGTTTGTTATCATTGAAAGTAAATATTCTTATAGCAACTAAAATAAAAAACGCCATTGTCATCTACACCTGTGATTTTATTTTTTCTAGGTAAGCCTTTCCCTTATAACCCAACTCTGCAGAAAACTTAGAAACTTTAAAAAAACTCATCCTTAGTCACTGAAATCAGGGAACTCAATGTTATGCATATGGCCTTTTTTGTTCTTGGCTAGGTTGTGACAAGGGGGGTTTTTGCTGAAGGGGAAGTGAAAGGAAGTCACAAAAATAGTATTGAGCAAAGAAATGTAAGTGTACGTACATCATTAGTAATTGAGTCTATTAGGCCTTTTAAAATATTGGACATTTTGCATAATTGTGTTTTAAAGCTTTAATTAAAGTATATACATTCTTTATTTAGTAAGAATTTGCAGTAGCCATTTATTTAAAAACAAATGTAAGAACTACTTATATAATAAAATAATAATGCTTTTTGGTAATAACATTTGTAACACTGAACTTGGCCTGCTTAGCAGGAAAAAATTAAAGTATATATTGCAAGAATATAGTTATTAACATAAAATTTATTCTATCTGATTTCAGATCTAGTTAAAAGAATGAAATAGTAGTATAGGATTCAGACCTAATGATAATTATCTTTTTGGTTTTTAATAATCACCCCCTTCCTAAAAATGGACCTTGTTGATGCTAGATTTCAAGGTTAGTAGTTTTATATATAACTGTGTTACTCTGTTTGTTGAAAATATGTTCAAACCCTGCCTTTCATTCAGTTTAATTTCTTCTTAATCCAATATTGTTTTTGTTTATTTGTTCTGTTAACTTGAATTTCTTCAGTATGTTATCTGAGTAGGCAAGGATGAAAATTAATTTATTGAAGTAAACAATTGCCCTCCCCCTTCCAGAGATTTATTGTTAAAGAATGTTTTAAAAATTGGCTAGTATTTGTCTTGCCTTATTTCACATATATTCTTGCGTATATTAAAACCTATCTTAAACTTGAATTTATATTTAAAACTTGTATCTGTATATAAAATAACCTAAGATTTTTATTTTTTAAAAATTCACATAAAATCTTAAGAGATTTTATGGTTTATTAATCTGGCCTCATATAAAAAGTTATCACATAGTGAGATTGGTGTACTTGCATTTCATACTTACATCAAATTACCAGCAAGTTTAAAATGTTATTGAAAATAAAGAGAGTTACAGATCAGCAGTAAATATAACCCAGAGTAAGAAGTGTTTTTTAAAATGACAGAACAAGAAATCATTGAGTGTCAAGCTGTGGAAGTTATTCTTGGGAAGTTTTGAAACAGTTGAAAACTTACAGACTTCAGTGCCTCTGTAGTATTAGAAGCAGAGCTTTAGGATCCCATTAAAAAGCCACAGTGGTTGAACATCATGTTGTATTGTACCCCTTCGCCCCCCCAGAGAAAAACAAAACAAAACAAAATAAAAGCCACAGTGGCACTCCAGGTCAGTGATTCTTTTTATTTCTTCTTTGTCAAAGACTTTCAGTGATCAGATTAAATCTCTTGATAGTTAAAAATCTTTTCGATAGAACGTCAGTATAAAAAATTCAAACTATTGCAATGAGCCAAGACCTTTGGGAAATTTGGGTTTCACGCACATTGTTGATAGTTTTGTGTTCATGTGTCCCTTAGGTGGCTTATTTTCTTTATATTAGAATGCCTTTTCCTGTCTATAAAGGCAAACAGGACTGTGGAGTTTTTTGCTTTAGTTTAGCAATTGGAATAAGTATACTCCACCTTGGAGCTACTATAACTACTTATTTATATTTCTTTCTGAATGATTTGGCATATACCATGCAATTACAGAGTATACCAATTTTCTAATAATATGCAACTATAATTGTGGAAAAGTCCTCCTTGCACAAAGTGTTGTGGCTTCTGCTCTAAATTATGAGTAATGAAGGCAGATGGTAGGTACTTTACTTTAATTTAGCATGGCAATATGTTAGTGCTGAAAATTCATATGCCTTATATCTGCAATCTAACTAAATCTATACTATTACTCTTTCTTTTCTTTTCTCTTTTTTTTTTTTTTTTACATCCAGAGAATGTGTTTTGAGGACACCAAGCATGAAAATGCGACCTAGGAGTTACCTTGAATATATGGCTTTCAAAACAGTGAATTTTTGTGGTAGTCCTGTGAGATAAGCATAGTGTTCTACTTGTTGGGAGAGAATATCTTTATGTTTCTGTTTCCTCATCTGTAAAGCAGAAATGCTTAGTACCTACCTTACTTCTTTCAGGTGTTATGTTAAAAATAAAATATGAAACATCAATGTATCACACTATATAACTATAAAACAACAGTTTTAACATTTTTTAAAATTCCATAAATGATCAACAGTTTTGGAGAACATCAAATGCTAAAAGTAACCTAAATTTTTTTTTGTAACTCTTAAGTGTCCTCCCCCTCCCTTTTTTTTTCCACTCTTTTGACACTATAAAAGTTGTAAGTCAACATTTAATTCTGTTCCCTTACCTACAGCCTGTAAGTTTAGCCACTTTCTTTAGAAGACAGCTGCCGTCCATGGTCAGTGTCTCATGTGTCTCTGCTCTCTAACTTATCATCTCCATTTACCCTCCTTTTTCTTTGAATGCAGCTCTGTGTAAATGACCTGCATCCACTTCCCCAAGGATAATTCCTACTTCCTTTTGGTCTTGTTTTGTTAATAATCATCTGCCTCCGTCGCACCTTTAATCTTCCTCCATTCGTTACTTTTCTTCCAACTGTAGCATTCAGGTTTTTCCCAGCATTTAAAGAGAGAGAGAGGGACCAGGGAGTGGAAAAGACAGAGTGTGGGTACATGAGTGAGAGTGAGTTTAGAATAATAATCTACGTATCCTGCCACCTGGTACTTCTTAACCCAGTTATTTCCAACACATACTGCTCTCTGAAAAGTCAGCTGTGAACCTTCCCCAAACCCAGTAGCCTTCTCTTATTCTTGATCTTTTTGTATGACTATTCCCCTACTACTTAAAAGTCTCTGCATCCCTTTTTTTCTGACTTTTTTGACCCTTGATTCTTTTGATTGCTTCACTTTTTACCCACTTCTGACACCAAGTGTGAACGTTGCCCCTAAATTAGTACTTAGTACACATTAGTTTTGCAAAATATTGATTTTCAATGAATTTTTCTTTAGTCTTCTTTTTTCCCTCTAATTTTTTTCTGTTGTGAGACCTCATTCACTCCTATACCTTCAGCTAAAACATTTATGTTAACTACTTCCATGGTAATGTCTTTCAGTCTTTACAATAAGCTTCAGCTTTTCATCCCAAATTCATACCAAATTTTTAGACCTCTCTGGGGCTACTGGTTTTCCAAACCTAATACAATCAAAAGACATGCTCTACCATTTGTCACCACCATTGTTTTCATTCTCCCAGATCTGAAGCCCCAGAATTATCTCTGACTACTCTGTCATTCTGTTTGTTTAGATAATTGCCAACTCCTATAGGTTCTGTGCATTATTTCTCATGTCTGTTTTATCTTTCCCTACTGCCACTATTCTAGATCAGCTCTTCATTACCTGCATAGACCATTGCCATTTGACATCCTCTGACCCATGCTTTTACAACCCCAAGTCCTTCTATACAACTACCAGATGGATATTAAATTCACCTGTCATGATGGTCTTAACTCCACCCACCCTGTGTTCGTTTGTTCTCTCTCTCTTTCATTTTATTTATTTATTTATTTATTTATTTATTTATTTATTTATTCTTTTCCTTTCTTTCTCTCTCTCTCTCCTCTCTTCCTCTCTTTCATCATCTGCCTCATTTACTCACCCCCTCCCTCCCTCCTTCCTTCTTTCCTCCCTCCCTCCCTCCCTCTCTTCCTCTCTTTCTTTGTTTCTTTTTTTTTTCTTTTAAGACAGGGTCTTGCTCTGTTGCTCAAGCTGGAATGCAGTGGCATGATTCCAGCTCTCTGCAGCCTCGACCTCCAAGTCTCAGGTGGTCCTCCCACCTCAGCCTCCTATGTAGCTGGGACTACAGGCATGCACTACTATGCTTGGCTAATGTTTTGCATTTTTAATAGAGAGGGGTTTCTCTGTGTTGCGCAGGCTGGTCTCGAACTCCTGGGCTTGAGCGATCCACCTACCCCAGCCTCCCCAAGTGCTGGGATTACAGATTTGGACAACCATGCCCAGCCACACACACTAAATTCTAATCCTAATGGAATATTTGTGGTTCTCTTGACACACTGTATTTTTTCCTATTTCTATGCCTTTATTCTTTATTTTTGCATCATTTATTACAGAAAATAAAAGCTAGGGAGAAAGTGGCCTCATATCAATGTGACCCTCCACTTCTACTGGTTGAGAATGTCTGCAGGGAATGAAAAATGTTACTGATGACAGGGTATCACTCATGTGAATGGAACAGTCAAAAGGGTCAGAACCACAGGGGATTGTTTACGTTCTTAAATGCCCCAGCATATTCATGAGGCACGAAACTATAGTCATACATTCAGGTGCCATATTTGTTTGTTTGTGTTATTTATTGGGATGTGTCCTCATTTGAGGTCAGATGTTATTACTAATGACCAGAGAAAATTTCCTTGTTTTAGCTAGAATTATTTTGATGGATAAGCATATTTTATGTATAGGTATTATTTTCTGAAATATACTTAATTGAGAAATATTTTTTGTATAGTCCTTTCAATGAAGTAATTCTTTTGTTCCAAATAACACCTATAACAAAATTACTTTTAGTAATTCCTTATTTTAAGTGATTTCACATACTTTACACAATGTAAAGGGAAGATTTTTTTTATATGAAAGAGTGGAGAGAAAACTCAGTAATGTACACCACATTGTGTCAGGAAGAGATTCACATTTATATCACTTTATCCTATTTTTGACTGATATAATTAAGTTATATTCCACTTGTAGTTAAAATTATGTGTTGAACAGATGGTGACAAAATTATTTTAAAATAATGCTTTTAAAGTTTCCAGAATTTTTATCTTCATAAAACCTAGGCTTCAGTGTTCTTATAACTACCCAGTATATTAGAGTGCTCCTATACACTATAGTTGTTTCAGCTACGTTGTTAATCCACTATTCGCACCTTATTTGTGATGCAATATTCTACTTATATCTATAGTGTCTGGGTATCGATTGCTGAATATTTAGATAATCTATGATTAAAATGATAAAATCTTTAAATCATAATTTATTGTGAGTAAATTTTATGTATTTTTCTTATATATATTAACATTTTAATTACATAAACTGTGTAAAGCATAATCACCAATGTGAAATAAACATAAAGCATTTAATGTACTTGCACTTAATATTAAAAGCATTTCAATATTTGAATTAAAGTTAAGATTAATGTACATACTAGCTATGAAGAAAACAGTACCAACTGTATATACCTAGCAGTGTTTGAGATGCCCTTATCAGTTGTTTTTATCTCAGGTTATATTATTTGTGTCTCAAAACTTTGCTAATTCCTATTGAGAGGTGCAAAGAAACTGATTAAATCTCTTAAGTGCTCTAAGGATCCGTCACTAGTATTGTGACTGGTGTCTGGATGTCAGTAAATGTTAAGATTTGCCTTAATAAAAGATTCTGGAGATAAAGATGTTTTATTTGAAAGATTCTTGGGGGTAAAGTATACTTGGCATGTGGTATGAAATAAATTATGGATAAGAGTGAAATGAGCTATTTTTTTTATTGGTTTTATGTTCTATTTGAGAAATACGCAAGCTTTAATTATGTTTTTACAACTATTTTTGTATGTTGCAATTATATAATGTTTATAAATATTGAAGAATATTGAGTTTACTATGGTAATACAAAGCCTTGTCTCTCAGCTTATGTCTTTCCCAATTTCATTTATATTTTCTCTAAAATAAAAATATTATTCAATTGCAATTGAGACCTTTAAAAGGAAGTGAAAGCCAGTAAGCAGGCTTTCTTATTGAAGTAGTTATACTCTGATAGGACAAGGTTTGTTTTCGTGGGTTAGACTTGTTTTTAACTTATAAAGAAGTCTCAATTTACTGGCAGCGTACTTTTGTTTTAAAGCCCAAGTTTAAATGTGAGCCTCAGATTTTTAAAATCATATTTGTCAGTTAACTTGAAGGAAAGAAAATCTTTGAATTGTCCTTGGTTGATAATTCTAATTGAAAATATTTCATGCAAATATGTTGTCCTGTGAGACCAGAAGTTAGCTTTGACTTCTTGTTGATTTCAAAGCACAGTGTGGCTTTGACAGACTTTACATACTGCTTATCCTATTTTATAGTTTCAAATTTCAAACCTCTTTACAATGGTTTTCTCTTAGGTTACATATTTGATGCTTGTCATGTCAGATCTTTTTTGCTACTTGCCTTTTTAAAAAATCAGCATGAAAATGAACATGCATAATACATAAAAAATATTTTCAGGTATATGGTACATATTTTTGTTTGTATTATTTGGAGGTTAATAAGTATTTCCAGGATATTTTATTTATTATTTGAAATGAAACACATTAAATAGAAATCAGTTTTTTTAACCCCATGACTTTGTTGTTGCATTTGAAAATGTTGATGTGTTGAAGTGTATAATTGAATACCATAGAAACAAAACGAAGATTTGAGAATGATGAATTGATAACTAGGTATTTTTTTGTGGTGAGATTCTAAGACCAGTTACTGTTGTCCTTATAAAAGTCTAATACAGCCACTCAGCTGTTAAAAACCTAATCCTCTATTTAAAAAAATATACAAAAACAAATTGTCTATCTTTCTGCCTGATCTCTTCTCAAGTACTAACACAATGGAAACAGTGGGTGATCTGTCAATGTGTTTGGTTTGTCAATGATGGTTTTGTATAAATATTGGGAGGGTAAGAAATAAAATCGCACAGTAAAATATGATTTCATCTGCCTTTTCTCTGCAGTTCCATGGCTCATGCTGTGGTGTGAAATTCTCATTTTACACACTTTGCAGGCGGAGCACATGAATTATGCATTGAGCAAGAAAAATCTCCTGCCTCAAGTCCTGTATGCATTTACCCAGGTTCTGTCTCTATTACCAAGATGAATTGCAAATGGAGAAATGTTTGATGGAATAGAGCTCTTAACTTCTTTGTTTAGAATTCAGAATTTTATTTTTATAGTAGATTCTTTAAGTATGAAAATGTTTTGAACTTACTATGGATTTTTTAAAATGAAAAATGAAATATAAGAGAGGAATACCAAGCACATTATGAAGCATTTTATAGCCTTGATTCAGAATGCAAGGGTTTTTCAATTCAGTAGAAATGACCATTATCTATTGCTAATGTTGTATTTTAGTCACTGGTTATTTGCTGTTCTCAGAAAGTCAATGAAATTCTGTCCTTTTGAAAGCCTTTTTTCTCTGTGTTCTAAGCTTCTAATAGGAGATTATGCCAATTTCACATGCACCTCTGTTCTGTGTTGTATGTGACCTGATGTGTATTTAATAGATATTATTACACACTCTTGGCCGTGAAGTAGAAAATAAGATACAGACTTGCCTTCAGCTTTAACTTTATCTTGATTTGATAGGTTTCTAATTTTTCAGGTGGGGAGGTTACAGTTTCATAAAGACAGTCATGCACCATTGTAGCTTATGGGAAGCTACACCGATTGTGTTCAGCATAGCATTTTGATAAGTCACATGATGATATGCTCTTTTTGTTATATGTTCTTTCTTCACAGGAATAATATTCTAGTTGAGATGGCATTTTCATTCTGCACCTGTTTTCATTTACTTGCAACTTTTAAATTTTAGCCTCAAAACTAACATTTCTTCTATTTTTTTTCCACATCTTAGACATTGTTTACTCATTTGAGAAATGGAGAGGGGGACAAATACTATTTTTTTTATCTTTAAATAAGGAATGAAAATTAAAGCTTATCTAGATGACTTGGAGTGTTCAGTGATAAAAATAATTACTTTGGAGAAGAAAACTAGTGCCTTTCTAAGTGTATTAATAATGTATATTATTATGTGATTTTTGAAGTTTCTGAGTATTGGCATAAGGGAAAAAGCAAGGGAAATTTAAATTATTTTAAAATGTTACCTATGTATAATTTTATGTAGTGCTTTTGTTCATGTGTGTGCACTGTTGTAGGAGCTCTAACACTGTATAAACTTTAAATGGTGATAAAATATATTTTTCTTCATACCTTGATACCTTCTCATGGCTAGAGGAGTACTTCAGAAATATTTATAATCACATTAACAATAAGCTGTAGACTTTTTTGATAGATTATAAGTTATTTGAAGGCAGGACTATGTCTGTCTTAGCTGTTATTTCCATTGGTTGGCACAGAATCTAATATATATTTAAAATTCTATACATACCCATTGAATGAATGAATGATTAAATCAAAACATTTTAGCAGAAACTTTAGTTTTGGTCTTTAATTTGAGAAAATTTAATGTAAAAAATAGTATAGATTAGAAAGAAAAACTTTGACCCAATTATATTTCTTTAACATTCTACTCTTTGTTGACCTTTAGTTGTTTGTAATGCTACTAGTACTGCACTTAATTTATACTGTTTTCTTTCTTAAAGACTTACAAATTTTTTTTCTGAATCTCTAACCAAACTGTGAGTAGTTCAGGCTTAGGGGCACTGTTTTCTAGTTCATGGGTATATACATTTTGTAAGTACAGTAGACCAAATAAGCAAAACTCTGCTGGGGGAAGCCCTAATTATATGCAGATATGTTTTGAAATATTTATTTTCTCTACAAAACTGTAGAGCAAGTGAGTGAGTGAGTCCTTTCAACTTTAAAAAGAAAGAGCCTGGGAATGTCATTTATAGATTTTAATGCATATCTTTGGCAAAGATGTTTGATACAACCCAGTATAGAAACATAAAATATCGGCTGGGCGCGGTAGCTCAAGCCTATAATCCCAGCACTTTGGGAGGCCGAGGTGGGCGGACCATGAGGTCAAGAGATCGAGATGATCCTGGCCAACATGGTGAAACCCCGTCTCTACTAAAATTACAAAAATCAGCTGGGCATGGTGGCATACGTACGCCTATAGTCCCAGCTACTCGGGAGGCTGAGGCAGGAGAATTGCTTGAACCCGGGAGGCGGAGGTTGCAGTGAGCCGAGATTGTGCCACTGCACTCCAGCCTGGCACCTGGCGACAAGGTGAGACTCTGTCTCAAAAAAGAAAAAGAAAAGAAACATAAAATATCTAGTACAGTGCCTGTCACAAACTATATCAGAAAAGGCTGACCTATCACAAGACCATCAAAAGTGTCAGAGCTATGCATATATTGAGTGTTTTTTCTTAAGTAAACCTGTTTAAAAGTTATTTTCAAGAGTATTTGTACACTTTCTACCAAAGAACCACTTTACATTATGTTAGCAAGAAGTTGTCAGATTATAAAATAATTACATACCTTTAAATTTTCTTCTGACATTTATAATTTTTAAGCATTAAATAGTTTAAAATAATTAACAGTTTGCATAGTGGGTAAGAAATACTATATGCTACTTGAGACAAACGTTGATTCAGGAAAACATTTTATATAACCATCTAGAAGTTTAATTTGTTGGTACCACTAAGCAGAGAAAAAAAAAATGTTTGTTTTGGAATGTTAAGGACTACTTACTCCATGGATTTTTAAAACAGAACATGTGACAAATCAAATATTTGTTATTTTATAGGAGAAAGAAAAGAAAACAAAGCAAGATAGAACTCCTGTTGCCAAAGATGTTTCACTTCTAGATCTGGATGATTGTAAGTATTATAATTTAAAATATTTATTCTGTGTTTAGTAAGAGTATTTTTTATTTTTATAGTACCTTTCATTTGTGTGTCCGAAAATATGTCAATATTTATTGTGAAAGATTTATAGATGAATAAGGCAAGAGAGTTTTGGAAACCAGTGGTATTTGTTTCTTTCATCTATTCAGCATACCCGTTTATTATCATATGAGTAAATATAAATGGCCAAATAAAAGTACACAAAATTCATTTTAAAATCTGTTGCTTTAGTAATTTATACTTGTTTTGCCAAATAGTCATCCATATCTTACAACTTTTACAGTGTGAAATGTGGATTATGGGGATTGACACATCTAACTTAAGGAGGTAGGGGATTAAGGAATGGAAATGGAAATGGAAACGACATCACTATCTCCCAATTGACACAATTTTGATACCAATGAAAATGGGTTACAAAGACTTCAGAGGGCAGTTTGGCTATACCTGTCACTCTTTTAACTGCAAAAAATGTTTAGCAAATCTAAGAATTCAGAATCCTACAAATATATTCACTCAAGAGTGCAAAGATATATATATTCACCATGTCCCCTTTAATTGTCCTGCATTGTGAGAGAGAGAGAGTGGTACTTTGTTGCACTAGAAAAAGAGTAATAAGAAGTAAGATTTCATGAATATTAAACTACTACCATTTTTTGGTAGAGTTTTTCTGTGCTGGGAATGAGTTATGTTTTAGGTTATTTCATTCTGTCATAGATCTTTTCTGTTTATGCTATTTACCTGCCCTGTCCCCAATAGCCATGGCATATACTTAATATACAGAAATAACAGATAAACTAAAAATAAAATTGGAGTTAAATTTGAATCATGTTTTACATATTGGCTAAGATTTTGAGGTTTCGTATCATCCAGTGTTGCTAAGGTGTGGAGAAATAGATGTGCATGTTTTCAGTAGGAATATAAATAGGTACAGCTCTTTGGAGTCATTTTAGCAATATCTATCAAAACTTAAATTGTACATACCCTTTGACCTAGCAGTTCTTTTCTAGAAATTCATCCTACTGAGAAACTGCTGATAAAATCAGATCTTATTTCTTTCTTGTTTTAAACCCTTTAATTAAATGGCTTAATTTTGCATTTAAATTAAAGCCCATACTTCTTTCCTATGATTCTCAGACCGTAGATGATCTGACCCCTGTCTCCTTATCTACATATCATACTACTCTGTTTTTATGCATTTGTCACACACACTGGGCTCATTTCTGCCAAGGGCCTTTCTACTGTTCCTCTGTTGAGAACAATTCCCCCAGATCTTCCGTTGGCAGGCTGATCCAGCTCAGAAGTCACTACTCTTACACGCTGTCTTAGTCCCTTTGAGCTGGCATAACAAAATACCTTAAGCTGGGTAATTTATAAATCGCAGAAATAAATTGTTCATGGTTCTGGAGGCTGGAAATTCCAAGATCATCAGGGTGCCAGCATATTTGGTGTTGGTGAGGGCTCGCTTTGCTTCAAAGATAGTCGCTGCTGTGTCCTCATGGGACAGAAGGAGGAAATACCACATCCCTCATATCTCTTTTATAAGGGCATCAATCCCACTCATAAGGGCAGAACCCTTATAACCTAATTACCTACTGGAGTCCCCACCATAGTTTGGATTAGGTTTCAGCATGAGTTTTGGAGGGGCACAATGTAAGGAATATTCTTATATTCCTTGTATCTTCACCAATGCTGGATTTTGTATTTTAAAATTCCCTCTTCTAATTTGACAGGTGGATATGATATTTCATTTCAACTTATATGCCATGATATATTTTTTAAAGCCCTATAGAGTTACTTTGTTTTTTTACACATTACTAATTAAATACTTCAGCACAGTCAGCTGGCCTTAGAATTCACTTTAGGATAAGCTTTTAGTGCCCACTTTCATCTTGCCATACCTGCAAACATATGCACAATCATCTCTTTAGTACCAGAGCACACATCTTCTGAAATGATATTAAAACCCATCTTTTTTTAAAAAAGAGCAGAACTTGCTTGTGGTGTGAATTTTCTTCTCTTGTCTCTTGGCGTTTAGCCAAGCCACAGCTGAAATCGGAGGCTGTTTCTTATTCAGTTTTTTAATTCCTTACATGGGCATTCTAATATTTTAAAAAGATGGATGGAGGATGGGTGGGGGGATAGTTGTACAAAGGAATAAACAAACATGCATTTAGATTCTATCTGAAAAGTTACATGTTGTATGGGAAGACAGCTTATTATGATCCAAGTTAGAAGAAGCATTTTCTAATTCTACAGTGGTTCTACCATTCACTTTTTTAATGACATTGGCAGTATTAATCTCCCTGTGCCTCAGTTTCCAGTGTCTTTAATATAAATGCTCTTTCTAAGCCTTCTCACTGCCATACTTTAGTCTTTTTCACCTCATTCCTAAACTACGGTAAATTCTTCCTTACTCCCAATCCTTCCTTCAGTCTGTCCATTGTGTTACCATCTGACTAACCATCCTGCAGGACTGTATTCAATGTCATTCCTCCGTTTGATCAATTTTTGACCGTTCGCCTGGTCTATAGGATAAGTTAAGTCCCCTTAGTCTTCCAATTTCCCACCTCCCAGCCTTCATTTATAGTATTCTCTTATCCAACAATTAACTGGCTTCTTTCTTTCCTCTTAATCAAATCCCACCCTTACTTAAAAATTGGACTTCATTCCCTCCTATTCATGAAGCCGCCTCTTACACTCTATCTCCAGTGAACCTTGTTTTCCCCCCGACTCTGTGACTCTTGGTAACTGTACAGTGGTTTTCAGTGTGGGTCTAAGGAAGCCTGGGGATTTGTAGCTGTGCTTCAGCCATATTAAATGAGCATGGGAGAGACCAAGAACTCCACTTCTTCCTCATCCAACCTCCTCACTGCTTTTTCTGTTACATATGTTGAATATTTTATTTAATGTTTCTTTTGAAAGTTTTCTTCTTTGGCCATATCATTTATGGGCTGCATTGTTACTTTTTTTTTTTTTTTTCCCAAATATGTGTGTCTTTTTTTCTTAATTAGGTTTTATTACTTGAGGGCCTTGAACTTTTTTGTCTCTCACTTGCTACCTTGCAGAAGAAATATTTATTGTTAGCTTTATGAATTAATATTTTTTCTACCTTGTTCATTGGATATTGTGAGACTAAAATGAGAAAAAGATGCTTTGAAAAGTAATGTCACAGCTGGGCATCGTGGCTCACGCCTTCAATCCCAGCAGTTTGGGAGGCCGAGGTAAGAGGATTGCTTGAGCCTAGGAGTTAGAGAACAGCCTGGGCAACATGGGGAGACCCCATTTCTCCAAAAAAAAAAAAGAAAGCTGGATGTGGTGGCATGCACCTACTCAGAAGGCTGAGGTAGGAGGATTGCTTGGGCCCGGGAAGGGATTGCACCACTTTACTCCAGCCTGGGCAACAGAGCAAGACCCTATCTCCAAAAATAAAAGTAAAAAAGAAAGTAATGTCAAATTAAGTAAATGTTATTCCCTTTAGAATATTATTCTGGATTGAGAATTTGTTGGAAGCTAAAACTTTTTCCACATTTTAATGTATTTTATTCAAATGGTTGAGAAGCACTAAAAGTTAATGTTACTGTCTGTTCACACAGACTAGCAGAAATGCAAACATGTAAAGACACAAATTTGTATTACATGAAAGTAGAGTTATAGGAGTTTGTCCAAATATCTATGGAATAAAGAAGGCACATATAAGCTGTTTGCAGGTGAGCCAGAGAGTGCTTATATTTTAAAGAGTAGCTTGCCAGATCGAAGCTGCAAGATGAACAAGGCAGAGAAATACTTTCTAGGCAAACAGAGTAGAATATAAAAGTCTCCAAGACATAGAACAAGATCTTGGGAACTATTATCCCATAGAGCTAGCGCATACCAGTGCTGAAATTGGAGATAAGCTGGACCTGAATAGTCTAGTACGATGGCCACAAACCACATGTAATTATTTAAATTAATCAAAATTTAAAATGTTTTTATGTAGTCACACTAGCCACATTTCAAGAGCACATTAGGCACATGTGGCTAGTGGCCACTGTGTTAGATGTAGAACATTTCCATTATCATAGGAAGTGCTATTAGACAGGGCTGAGGTAGACCATAGAGGACTTTGTGAACTTAATAGAGAAGTTGGGCTTTTATCTTGTAGGCAGTTCTGAGCCTTTGAAGAGCCTTAAGCAGGGAAGTAACATGATCAGACTTGCATTTTTAGAAGACTTCCAAACTTACAGGTATCAGTTCTCAAGTATATAGCAGTTTTAAAATGAGTCATACATTTCTATCTAGCACATAGCTTTTCCTGAAAAAGTATAATTACAGGAGAATTACATAGCCTGCCCCCAAATTAGAGTGGAGAATAGATATAGGATTTAAATATTCTTGCAAGACTTCTAAATCCACTGGAGAATTCTCTTGGATGCTACTGGTATTCTTATAATAGTCTGGAAAAAAAATATTTCTTTACTTTTATCTTTTAGTGAAATTATTTGGTGATAAATGTTAGTGATAATGTGATAAAAATTTTCACAAACTGTTACTGAAGATATTTGTATCCTTATTTGGTTATAGGATTTACTATTATGTTATGAAAGCTAAGACTAATAACTGCCATGACTTGATAATAACTTGACTAAATCAAGATGTTAAATAGAATTGTCATACGTTTATTAATCAAAGTAATTTAATTAGATTTACTAACAAAATAAAAATGTTGCTTTTAATAATTTGAATTAAATTTTCATGCATATTTGCTGATTTGGGCCGTTTCTTACAGTTAACCCAGTATCCACTCCAGTTGCACTTCCGCCACCAGCTCTTTCTCCAAGTTTGATGGCTGATCTTGAAGGTTTAAACTTGTCAACTTCCTCGTCAGTCATCAGTGTAAGTTATTTTTAAAATACACCAGCTCAGTTTTCTTATCTTGCCATTGTATCTGTTTTATTAAAATGTAAATAATTGGATTGTTAGTTTTGAACAGATTCTTCTCTAAGAACAATTCTAATTCAGCTAAGACCTTTTAATTTTTTAAGTAATTTACTCAAACAATCATCTTCTCATTTTTTTCCCTTGTGATCCACACTGAATTATCATCTATATGTTTTTCTCTGGTATTGTTATATATCTGTGACATACAAAGGTTGTTCACGACATTGACATATAGTACATGTAACTGAACTGTGCCATAAAAAGTTATCTACATTAACAGACTTTCATTTTCGTAAACACTTTATTCCTACCACACTATTTTTTCATAGGCTATTAAAAATTAATGACTGTTTTTATTTAAAAGTTCAAGATTGTTTTTCTCTTTGTCTTATTTTTGTACATTTATTTACATGTGTTTGTGTCTTTAAAATAATTCTTTAATGTTATAGAATGTGATGTGAAGTGAGGCTAGAAACCTACCTGTCACAAAATAATGTAAAAACCATCAACTTATCATGGTATTTGAAGCTGTAATAACTTTTTATTGTGTTAGCATATTATATCCACTAACCTTTCACTCTAAATCCAGCATGCTGCCTAAGATGTGTAATCTGTTGATATGCTTGACCTCCTGTTAATTTGTTGTCAGAAATCTGACAGGCTAAGAGACAGAATAGTAAGCTTTGGTGGGCACAGGTAGCTTCATAGATCTGGTTCTCAGGGCTGGCAGGGTACTACAGGCTATATAACTGATCATTTGAGCTACCAGGGAGCATAGAGCTCCTTCTGCCAAAAGTGGCAGAAAGGAGTACCTAATTCTTGTGTATTATTACAGAAAAGAATTCCCTCCTTCAAAGCAAACGTGGTATCAGGGCTATACAGTGAAATACTAAAAAGAGCTATCTGCATTAATGTTCAATACTAGTCAGCTCACTTAGAAAGTATGGGTGAAAGTATTAAGCTACAGTGTTCTCTTTAAGCGTAGAATGCAATTATCTCTTAACCACTCAGAAATGAGTAAGAATTGTATTTGCAATTTTAATTTGCCCTTGTTTCTAAAAGGAAAAGGCACATTAAAAGATATGAGGGGAAAGCATTGAAAATAAGCAGTTAAGTCTTCATTTATTCAGGTAATAAATATTTATTGAGCATTTGTGGTAGGCTCTGAAGAAAAAGTGTTAATCAAAAAATCTATAGTGAAGCAGTTAGTTCCTTGAGTGGAACAGGAGGCCCCTAAAACCTTGGTTGGTTGTAAGCTAGTAAATAAATAATAACTTGGGCTGTGATATCAGATGTCCAGGGTGTAAACCCCTGCTTTGCCACTTAATAGCTATGTGACTGTGGGCAAATTGGTACTCTTCCACCTCATTTTCCTATGAGAATAATATCTACCTCATAGGATTGTTATGAGATTAATGAAATAATATATGCAAAGCTCTTAGAACAGTGACTGGCACATTGTCATCACTCAGTAAATATTAACAAATATTCTCCAAAGTGATATGATATGTGATAATGGACCCTGAGTAGACTCTTCTACTTTATTAACTCTAAGAAGAAAGCAGTTGAGATTTGAAAAGCTTGTAGTAAATATTCGTTCATCACAAAGTAATTGACAGACTCACCCTTTTATACTAAGGAAAATATTTATTGAGATGGTCTCTTCAAGGGAAAGAAAAGCACTCCATCCAAAGTTGGGCAAAAAATGACCGCCAGTTGACATGACTGAGTGAAGCAGGACCACAACACTCATCTCCAAAACGATCAAACACGTAGTGCTAAAAAGAATGGCATCCAGAAGTTCACCAGCAACAACAAAATAAGGACAGGAATAGAACCTTAAACAAAGAAAATGCTAGAACTTTGAAAATTGGAACCTGCAGAAATAAACTGAATATTATGGTGCAGAATGGCATGGGTCCTAATAGCACATCCAGCCCTCATAACAGTACTGAGAAAAGAAGATGAATCAACCAGAGTTTAAGCTTCCTCATTGTGGGTCTGAATTTGGAAAGAAGTAGGTGGAAGACATCAGAGGAAAATAAAGAAAAACCCTCAAGAACTACGACTCCCATATACTGCTGTGATATCTCAACAAATCTAGGAGTTTTTTGGATCCTGAAATGAAGTTCATAGATGATAGAGTACATCTATAATAATGTTAAAGTCAACATGTTGTCCTAGTTGAATAGAAAAAATAAAAGCAATATATAATAAACTAATATTTTCAATCATCTGCAAATGCTTGACCATGACTACACTAGAAGTAGTAGTTAAATGATGCTGGCACTCATATAGAACTCATGAATGTGAGAGCTACGTGTGCAGACTGATACTGGTGTGTTATTTGGCAACTCAAATCTATGGGTTGTGGTATTACCATCAGTGACATAATTTTCCAAACACTGAGTAGTTTTTCTGCACCAAAGTAATTGCATTCCCAGAAAACAGTCTTTTAAAATGTTGCCAAAGGCAAAAAACTTTGTATTTTATATGAAATATTCTAGGATCAAGTAATTTTAAGCATGTTTTCAACTCACGAATGTCTAACAAGACATTTGAATGTTAATAGTTTCATTTTTTCATGGTAGGAAACAGAGCTTTTGTGAGGGACATGGTACAGTCTGTATCTCCGGGATCTGCCCTATTCATTACAGAACATCTAGGTTTCCTGGCCTTCACTCCTTAAAGCTAGTGTGGCATCCTTTGCTGTCCCTCCCTCCAATCGTGTTCTAGCTGCAAACGTGAAAGCATTATGTAGTGGTGAAAAGCACAGGCTCTTGATTTAGACCACCTGTGTTCAAATCAGAGTTCTGTACTTTACAAATTAGAGATGTTGGCAAGTCATTTTACCTCTCAGTTCTCAGTGCCTTCATTTTTTTCTTCTGTGAAATGAAGATGATCATGCTACCTACCTCATAGAGTTGTTGTTGGTTGGTATTAAATGATTAACAAACATGAAATGTTTATAACAGTCCCTGTTACGTAGTAATAACTAAATACTTCCTGTTATCATTTTCATTACATGTACATCGTTAGCGCAACTTTATAAAGGAAATGAAAATTGTTTTCTTCTTACTATTAAGGCTGTACATAGATACGCTGAAACATGAAAACAACTATAGATTCTACTTTAAAGAAAAAAGAGTGGGGATACTGCTGATTGTTGAAACCAATGAAAGAGTGATTCAAAATACTAGAATCAGTAGCTATAAAAATTGCAGTCATATAATTGAGTATAAATGATAAAAATAACAAACCCAAACTAGAAGGTGGGGAAAGATGACAGGATGCATGGTAATTATTTTAATTTTTCAATATAGGAAAACACCCAGTAATATGCAAAATTGAAACCACTTTTGTTTTTGTTTTTAGTGACATACAAACCTCTTAATGATTTGTATACACTCAAAGAACATTTATCTGATGTTTTGGAGGGCTTTTTATTTTTTGGTTTTAATTCCATTTCTTTTTCTTCAAAGTAAGATTATAGTCCCATTCTAAAGGATAATGTGTCTGTTTATTTATCTGTCTGTCAGTGGTTGCAGAAATGTCATGTTCACCATGGTTGACAGTTACTTTAGGTGGCATGGTTTGGGAATGACTTGTTGATTGTTTTGGTATTTTTCTGTAATGTTTAAATGTTTTATAATATTTTACAATAAATAATTTTTAAAACAAATTATTACTATAAAAATGGGTAAAAGGACAAAACCAGGAAAAACTAATTTATGATATTACAAGTCAGAATAATGATTAATCTTAGAATTAGTGCTTATAAGGAAATACAAGAGTAGCTTCTGGGGTGCTGATAATGTTCTGTCTTTTGATCTGGAGGCTGTTACATGAGTATATTCAGTTTATGAAAAAATCATTGAACTTTGTGCTTAAGATAGGTGTCTTATGTATATTGTACTTCAGTAAAACATTTTTAAGTGGACAGATGATGTAAACACATTATTCACAGAAGAGGAAATATAGATGATAATATGTGAAAAAGGTTCAGTGGTAGTAATGAATAAATGTAGATTTAACGAACTGTCTTGCCTGTAACATTAGCAAAAATTACAAAAACCAACATCTGTTGTTGCTGAGGTATGCAATGAAGCAGGCATTATACACTACTCCAATGGTAAAAGTATAAATTAGTACATCATTCTGGATTGGCAGTTGGGCCATTAGTATAAAGAGCCATCAAAATATCTATACCTCTTGACCAGGTAGTCTCATGTCTAGATTCTTCTTCTAAGGAAATAATTAGAATTACAAAGATTTATACGCATGGTTGTTTATAACCTAATTGTCTAGTGATAGTAGTGATGGTTACAAAAAGTATGGCAAAAACAATTTAAGGAATTTTGTATAATTATTAAGATGTTTTTATTACATATTTTAATAAGATAAAATATGGTATACTCAAAAGTGGAAAAAGGGATACAAAATATTATGTATATTATCTCAATTTTGTAAAATTGTGCAATTGTACTGTTTTTGAATACAGGGAAATTGAAAGAGTAGAAAAAACTGCATCATAATTTTAAGAGCTGTTTCAAATGATGAGATTATGTATGTTTTATATTTAATTTTCTTATATATATTTTTAATTATTGTCCAGATTTTCTCTAATCAAGATATAATACATCTACTACCCAAAAAGCCATACTTTTAAAATAGAAATGGAAAGCACATATATGAATGATGAGGATTCCTTTTTATTTGTTTGGGTCTTTTTCCTTTTCCTTTTCCTTTTCCCTTTCCTTTTCTCTTTTTCTTTTCTTTTCTTTTTTCTTTTTTTTTGACAGAGTCTGGCTCTGTCACCCAGGCTGGAGTACAGTGGTGCCATCTTGGCTCACTGCAACCTCTGCTTCCTGGGTTCAAGCCATCCTCCTACCTCAGTCTCCTAAGTAGCTAGGATTACAGCTGCCTGCCACCACACCCTCATTTTTATATTTTTGTTGGTAGAAATAGCTAGTTTTGTGGCTAATTTTTTCATTTTTGTTGGTAGAGATGGGGTTTCACCATGTCGCCCAGGCTGGTCTGAGGCTCCTCAGCTCAAGTGAGCCACCGCACTCGGCCAGATTTCTTTTTATTGACCCATCTGATATCTGTCTTTCTAGATCACCACTACTAACTAGTTGGTGATATTGAACAAATTCTTTGTTTTCTTTTTTCAGTTATGAAATGATAGGAAGGCAGATTTCCATGTTTCCTTTTAACTCTGATATACTATGTGTATATGAACCTAAGATGAAATTTCAAAGTAATGAAAATAATTTCACTGGGATGATTTGAATAAGTTTGTTAAAATAAAGAGATGAAACTTTTTTTTAGTTTATATGATGACTTTCTAGTCCATCCATAATTTTTATTTATTCTATTAAATGTTATTTGTTTTCCTTGTATATATTAGATCCTTTTCAGTTAACAAAATATTTACAACAAAACCCAAAGAAAAATTGCTTTTTCACACCAAATATTTTTCTAATTATAAAAGTCACTATTTGTTCCTATCTTTTGAATTATATATTTGGAATATAGTGATTTAAAAAAAATAATGCCTGACAAATATTATCATTATAAGGAAAGGCTTTCGTGTTTTAAACTCTTTGATAAATATTATGTATAAACACAGCATCTTGCAGTTTTGCCAGAGGCTGGCCATTGGCCCACAGATAGCTCCATTGAGGGAACATTTTAGATCCTGCTGTAGTATTTCAGTGAACAAACTGGTTAACTTAGTGAATTTTTTTTTTTACTGGAATATTATTAGGTCATCAGTTTAAATCAAGCCCTGCAAACATATGAACATTAGTCCTTAAAATGTTAGGCTTCTTGCAGGGATGAAAAAAGAATGGAGGAAAAAGACAATTTTGTGTATAAGAATAAATGTGAAATGAGAATAACTTGTTCACCTCTGGTATTAGACATCTTGAGTGAAACAAATCTGTTATGCTTTAAATTACTTTGTATATTTACGTAACAAAAATATTAAAGTGAATAAAACATTTAAAGTTATCTACTTTAGTGTATGTTCTGCTTTAACTGGTGAACTTCAGCATGAAACCTTGACTCATCCTTTGCATTTTTTGTTTCTTCTCAAACTAGTTGTGTAAGAAAGCATATTAATTTATTCACTTACTATTTAAGATTATGTTTCTATGGAAAAATCAGAGTCTGACCTTCCTAGGTTAAAAGGTTCCCAGGGCAATCCCCAAATACCATAATACCGAAATGGAGGTATAGTATCTATGGTTAATACCTAATCACAAGTCAGAGGGTTTCTGTGGAAATACACGTTTAGAGTTCCACCTTAAAATGCTAAGAACTCATTTAGAAAGACAAAGTTAAGTAACATTTGTGAAATGCATTGAATCTGCAGCCTGAAGACCTGGTTTTTCACCCTTGACTGAGCAGTGTTTATTATCATTGTGACTTTGAGCAATTCTTTGACTTGTGTAAAGTTCAGTTTTCGAATTTACAAAATGGAGCTAATACTTTTCCTAAACACCTAATTGTTTTTTAATGAAAATCAAATGAAATAATGATTCTGAAAATGTTTGAATTCTACTCTATAGCTGTAAACCTCGAAATCTAGTCCTATGGCCCTGGAACAAGTGTGGTAGTGATTTGGCAACAGGTTATAGATTCAGATTTGAGGATCTCAGCCTGGGTAATGGGGTAAGGGAGGACTTATTTAGTCAAAATTGGGATTGACAGGGTAGAGAGGCTCCAAGGCCTTTATGTTCAGTAATGACATAGGGTTGATGTCACCTATTGCATTTCTTTCCCTTCCTCCAGCCGTCAAAGTAGATACTAGAACTATGCAGGAAAAGTGACTCAGTGAAACAAAAACATAAGGTCTTCAGGCAGCACCAGGATCTGCAGAATCAGGGACTGAAAAACCCCTTAATGTACAGAAAGGATTCTTGCTTAGTCTGCACAGCAAAGTTGGCCATTTTTGTACTGAGCATATCTACGTCAGGCAGGAGTCACTGCATGCCAGTGCTGAAAGTTTGTTATGGGATTACAGTAAATTCTTTGTTAAAGAATTCATACTAAAAGTAAATTTAGTTTGCTCTACAATGTTTGGGATTGATTCCATAATTTTTCTCTTCCTCAGAACTTTAAAAAAAAAAAAAGAAAATTAAATTTCAGTTTCTTACTGAGTTAAGGAACAAACTATGAATAGTTATATTTCTAAAGTAATGTAAAAGGAGCAGTGAGTGGTACACATCATTCCTTAATAACAAACTTTTTTTGTTTCCTGTATACCTCTGTAATACAACTAGAGATAGTGTTACAGTAATTCACACTTCCTATAAAATAATGAAGTAATGTTATGAAAAATAGGCTCAGCAGGAATTTGCACAGCTTGCATCCAAGTATGTCTCTTCCCTGTGTCCTATTCTGGGCTGAAGAAGACATTAGCATGCCATGAACTGAAGCCAAAATATCAGCAGGTTAAGCTATCTCTCATCTTGTTCTGTGTCTTCTCTTCTTTAAGGTGAGGGAATTGGTGTTTGGATAATGCTCTCAAGTGTAGCAATAATAACTCAACATCTGAATCAACATCTATGGCTTTTCCCTAAATCCTGATCTTAGAGCAATTCCATTTGTATTTTGAAATGATCAGGCTATCCATTACTCCAACTGAAAACTTACTTGCCTGATATTTCACCAGTTCTGCTCACAAGTGTATCAGAGAGAGACAGTTAAAGTGGTGAAAAGTAGGCGTCTCTAAAAGTTAAAAAGTTTTAACAGTGTGTTTGCAAAAAAAAATGGAGGCATACCTATTGGGCATGCATATTGATACTCCAGAGAGTAATTTGAAATATTTACTCAGTATTCTTTGTGACTCAGTAATCCATGTGGCTACATATGAAAGCATGCAAGAATGTTCACTGACACATTATAAGGGCAAAAAAATAAAAATTGGAAACTACATCTATCATTAGAACAGATACATAATTATGGCTTGCATATAAAATGGAATACTGTGCCAGTTGTTAAAATGAATGAACTGGAAATACGTGTTAAACATAGACAAATCTCAAAAATAGTAGTAAGAAATGTTACAGGCTGGGCACAGTGGATCACACCTCTAATCAGAGCACTTTGGGAGGCTGAGGCGGATGGATTGCTTGAGGCCAGGAGTTCCAGACCAGCCTGGTCAACATGACAAAAGCCCATCTATTCAAAAAATACAAAAATTGGTGAGGCATGGTGGCATGCACCTGTGGTTCCAGCTACTCGAGAGGCTCAGGTGGGAGGATCACTTGAACCTAGGAGGCTGAGGTTGTCAAGAGCCAGGATTACACCACTGCACTCCAGCCTGGGTAACAGAGTGAGACCTGTCTCAAAAATAGATAGATAGATAGATAGATAGATAGATAGATAGATAGATAGATAGATCGTAGATAGATAGATAGATCGTAGATAGATAGATAGATAGATCGTAGATAGATAATAGATAGATAGATAATAGATAGATAGATAGATAGATAGATAGATAGATAGATAGATAGATAGATAGATGGAAAGGAACATTACAGAAGAATACATGTAGTAGGAAGTCATTTGTAGAAAGCATAAAAGTATGTAGAATTACTTGATTGATGCATACACATGTGGAAAATGTTTTAAACCAACTTCCAACTGGTAAACACCAAATACAAATACTTGTTACCTCTGATGCCAAAAGCAAAGAGGAATGCAATCTGGGAGGGATATACGTGGGATTGACATTCAGATTTTTAAAGTTTTACTTATGATGCTCAATGATCGAGGCATGTTTTTGTTGTTGTTGTTTTAATCTATTCTTTATACGTCTTTGCCTGAATTAGTTTTTATATGGGTTGTCCTAAATGTGAGCTACATTACATATAAACAAAAATCCAAAGTATAACTAAAACTATCAATAGTATACTTAATACTTGAGTCCAGGTTTTATGCTTCCAAATTCCATTCCTTTCTTCCATATCTTTCTGCTTTCCTTTAGAATTAAATACTAAATCAATCTGTGTATATACCATATGTGGTAAACCCTTTAAAATTATTTAATTAATGAAATACGTTTGTGTGTTCTGTAAAATCTTATTTACTCCATGGTAGGTCTTTTCCTTCCTAGATGGTGCAAACTTAGTCCATCCTTCATTCTGTGCTTAATTTTCTTAAATTCTCGATTAGAGTTCAAATTAATGAGGGTTCTATTTCAGTAAAATTCTTTTGTAAAAAAGAAAATGTCTTAAGATTCCTGTTTCAAGGAATTATATAAGAAAATTATAGAAAAATAGAAATATTTCAACCCTTTAGATTTTATTTCAAAAAGATTTTTTTTAACTTATATTAGCCATCTAGTTGATTGTGGTACCTTTTAAAAAAAAATCAGTAAGAAGAGCTGATGATATTCTAACATGATTTTAAAGCAAGATTTGCCTTTGACAAACCCAGACACAGATGATCCAGCTTTCAAACAGTGAAATACTAGCTGTATTACTTACCGCTTGTATTTTGCAATGTATTCATGGATATGGCCAATAAAAATTTCCGGCACCTAAGAGCTTTCATATCTGAAATTTGTAAGGCAGGTAACAACACATGTTCCCTTAATATTTATGTTGTTCTTAGATATCAGTGAGATTCTTTAGATGTTTGCATTCTAACATACATGCAGAATGAAAGACTTTATTGTAGCTTAATTCTACTTACTTGAAAGATAGCTTTACTGAACACAATATGACTAAGTCACTATGCTAGGAATTACAGATAATAGGTTAATGAAACATAGTCCCTTCCTAAAGGAGCTCACAGTTTAGTGAATGAAGCAGACTAGAGAACTTTATTATAGGAGTACAGAGAAGAGAGCTTGTAATTCTGAAAAGAGTGGCTATCAATATGGACTTGGATAGTGGTATTTGTGTTGGGTTAGAGAATGATTGAGTTTACCAACAGGGAAGAAGAGATGCGTATTTCAGCATAGGGCATGGCCAGATGAAAGAGAAAAAAATAAAATGCATATTACAGTTTTGAGAAATTCTGTAGCTAGATATAGCTAGTGTACAAAATGTGTATATTGGGGGAGAGAGAATTAGCTGCTGATTGAAAGCCATATTGTGAAACAGTTTGAAAGGAGTTCTGAAGATTTTAGAGCAGGTCATTGATAATGATCAGATCTTTGTTTTATGAAGTTACGTGAAAGATTAATTGGATAGGAAGAGAACAAAGGAAGAATTTGGTGATTTTTAGATAGATAACTGCGATTTCTGCTGGACTGATTATCCGGATAGTGGTACCCAGTTAACCAAGATAGAAAGTAAGGAGGAGGAAAGGACAATGACTTTGAAATGTTGTTTGGAATTTGTTATTCTGAGGTGCTTTTGGAACATCAGATTAGAAATGTGGACAATAAGAAGGTAAAAATCCATTCTGGATTTCAGTGAAAAATTAGGGCCAACTAATTAGAATACAAGCATGTGTACACATGTGGGCATACACACATGTCATAAAGCCATCAGGTTATGGATAATAGTTTAAGGTAGGGGAACAGAAGGGAAACCTTGTGGGTGAGAAGAGACAACTGAAGATAGAATCCTAGGAATCATGCCTTAGGAGACAACAAAGAAAAACACCAAGTAAAAGGAGGCGACAGAAGGAGGTGTGTCAGAGCATGTTCTCAGGAAACTCACAGGTTACTGAGGGAAATAGACAAATCATTAATGTAGTAAGTGCTGAACTAGAAACAAATACACCAAGTGCTCCTGGGTGACAAAGATCTCTTAGAAAATATATACATATGTAACCTTGGAACTGAGTCTGGAAGAATGAATTTGTCTAGATGGCTGGAGTAGAAGAATGGCGTTCCTGGCAGAGGAAGAGTATACCTGAGGGCTTGGGATATGAAAGAACTGGAGTATTGCTGAAACAGGAGTTCATTGTAGGGCTTAAGTGTAGCATGTGTAAGTTAGATTAACCAGGTCTGATACTGGAGAAGTATGTTGGTGACACACCGTCATGGGAAAATTGTAGTCATGATTCCTTAACTTGTTTTCCAATCTTTTTGTCTCCTGGTACATGTAGAAAAGTGGTAGTACCTGTAGTGCATTTTAGGGTAAACAGAGAATGCTGAAGGAGGTTGGAGGCACCCAGTCTAGGAGCTCTAGCTACCACAGGCCCCACTTGGCCTTGGGGATTCACTGGGGGCAGTATCACAGCACACGTCTAACCCATTTGTGGAAAATTAGTGAGGGAGCTCTGACTTAGCTACCATAAAGATAACAGATTTTATCCTTATGGATCACAAACCCTAAGTGGAATTTAGTTTGGGATGGTACAGGAAGGCTCATTAAGAAAAGTGATCATTTCAAAATGCAAAGGTCATATACTGAGGAATAGTAAGGAATTTCAAGAACAATCCATGAAACAAACAAACAGAAAAATGCCTAATTTGTTGTTATATGCCACTTGGAGGCACCCAAACTCAAGGTTAAAGGCACAGTCCTCCAGACTAAGTTGGCCCAAGATTTCTGACACCAACTGTAACTTTATGGGTTTCCCAAAACCACTCTCCAGTTCAACAATTTTCTAGAACAACTCAGAGAACTCAGGAAGGCACTATGCTTAGGATTCTAGTTTTAGCAAAATGATACAAATTAGAACCAGCCGAAGACTCACCTAGGGCAGATTCTGGGAGGGTTCCAAATGTGAAACTCTCGTGTTACCCTACTGGCATAAAAATCTGGCAGTGTGCATGGAGTATTGCCAGCCAGGGAAGCTCACTGAACCTTGACATCCAGAGTTTTTATTGAGGCTTCATCATATAGCCATGATTGTTTGAACTCTTGCCATGTAGTTGAACTCAGTCTCCAGCCCTTTTCTCTCTCTGGAGGTCAGGCTGATACTAAGTGGCCCAAAGCCCCAACACACTAATCACATCGTTGATCTTTCTGGCTTGGCCAGCCCTATCCTGAGTTATCTCCTTAGCATAAGCTATCTGAGGGCCCTTGGGCCCTTGGGTCACTGAGGGTCACAAGTCACCTCAGGGCCATAAATTATCAGATGTGGTCCCAAAGGGCCCACCATGAATAGCAAAGACACTTTTATCGCTGGGGAAATTCCAAGGGTTAGAAAAGGTGGCTTCTCAAGAGCTAAGAGAGTCCTAAGCTCTCTTTAGGTGAGGCCAAATTCCTTACTACACATATATAAATAAATAAGTATTTATTCAGACCAGAATATGAAGCCATGGATAGTGGTGAACAAGATGGGCAAGCTTCTTGCCCTGAGAAAATTTATAATTGACTGGGAAAATAAAGAAAAATCACCTCAAAGTATGTAATTTCATACTTTGCTCTCATTTTTGTAACATAGTTTTGCCCATTTGGAAATATCTGTAGATACAATTTGTCTTTATGTGTCATTATTCCTCTGATTATGAACATAAATACTATTATTTTATATTTGCTAAACACATTTCTACCTTTTTTCCTCTGTATCATTATAACTTAAAACCTAAAAGATTTACTTTCAATATTTGACACAGTTTAAAATTTAGATTCCTGAACTACTTTTCTCCTTTGGCAAGAAGTAGAAGGATGATTTTCATAGTCTGTGCTCTTCGCTGTTTGCTTTTCTTCAGTTGGCATTGAGGACCATCACTTTGTCACTTGATGATGGTGCCAGGGTGAAGCTAGCCTGGAATATTAGTAGCTAGCATGGAATTTCCTGTGACCAGCAAAAAGATGACATTAAGTTTGGCAGCATGACCAAGAAACCCTGTACTCATGCCCCCAGCTCCCTGTGGATTTACAGGCTGAAGGATACGAAAAAGCCACCCCATTTGTAATCCACTTGAGTTTGGGCAGCCAGAGTCATACAAAGAAAACCCACAAAGCAAATGTAGCTTCTGTTGTTTTTATTATTTGTCCTGTTAGATTTCTTATCTAAGGAATATGGAAAATTGGCTAGCAAGTAGACTTGGGAATTTTTGATGTTGTTGAAAATTGGCGGCTGATGGTGTTACAACTCTCCATGAGTTAGTGATAAGTCCCTGACCCAGTTTGTGTTGTAGGAACTCAATTGGGAAACAAAGAAGACTCTTACCAGGCCTTTTTTTTTGTTGGTGTGGTGGTTACCGTGTTGGTTTTAAGATAAGAAGAAGAAAAAAACAAACCATAATTCGTGAAGAAGTATCTGATTCACTGCATCTGAAATCTACTAAAACAGTATTTGGAATTATTAAGATAATTATACATTATAATAATAACTATTGTGATTGAAGTTAGTTGCATTGTATTTAGGATTTCATTTTCTCTTCTGTAGTCTTATCTTAAATATATACTCCTCAACCACTCCCATACAAGTTCTACTCACTCTCTTTTAATTGATTTTAGTTTTGTTTTCCAATCTGTCTTAAGCCGAGTGCTAGATTTTTTTCAAGTGGTGGGAAAGGAGAGATTGCTTTGAGGGACATCTTTGTTGAATATGTACATTTACTAAGTTAAATGCCAGACACTTCATGAATATGTGGTCTCATTCAAAAAATGATAATATACCATGAAGGTTTTCTAATATAGTAGAAGAACTATCTTTAAATTTTTTTTTTTTTACACTTTATAAAGTTAAGGTATATTCAGGCCCCAGGCTAAGAGACAAGTCCAGCTAAGATCAAATTCCTTTGGGTTTAGAAGAGAAAGAAATTGTAAGTCAAAATTAAAAATAATTTTGTCATTTTAAATTTGGGAAGTATCCTTTATTTGTTCTGATGAAAATGTCAGTAGTCATGGAACTGTGGTAAAAATAATGAAAAATCACTGGCCTGGGTCTGCTTAAATTGAAAACATTTTTAAATTAAAAAATGTGACAGTATTTTGTGCTTCCATTGCCTAGCCATGTCCCATCTTACTCTTTTATTCAATTCTCCTCTGGGTATGAGGTTGCTTTAATTTTTAAATTAAACCTTAAGGTATGTCATCCTGCTGCTTGATCTTTCTATTTCTATGCTACTTCTGAGGGATTCATAGTTATAACAGACCATTTCCATCTCTCCTTTTCCTAGATTACTAAAAGGAGCTACTTTTTAAAATGAGATTGTTATTAACTTTTAGTTGCAGATTTTTTATTGCAAAATATTTTTAATTGATGTAAGCAAATATGTGCCAGTTTGTCCTAACTGGCGGATAGTACTTAAACTGTTGTTAGTATTACAGTAAAATTCCTCTCAATGACAAATCTACTGGATCAGATGCTAATTATAGTTATTAATGAACTAGCAATTGTTTGTGGCAAAAAACCCAGGTCACCCAAAAAAAAGGAAACATGCACACAAATCGGCAAGAAATTGAAGGATTAAAGAGGTTTTGGTAGGTAAAGAAAGCCTTGGGCCTTTCATCTTCCCTTCCACCTTCTTTATGGTAAGTAGTTCCGGTGGCTGTGAGATCCCTCCTTTCAGAGCTGAGAATTCACTGAAAATCTATCCAATTTTTCCCTAAGATTATGATTTTTAGCTTTTATTTATTATGATTAAATGTACCACAATAGGAAATAAGATGATTTTTTAAATATGTTATTTTTAAAATTTAATTTTTTAAAAGATTCATCTTTTCTGGCAGTTTTGTCAGATCTTCGTGAAAATGTATAAATAAATGAGTTTTGAAATTCTGTATTTTAAAAAACAGTTCATAGTCTGAAATTATGCATTTAAAAAAGCTGTTCATAGTCACAAATTTGATGGAACTTTGTGTGACTATGAATTGCTATATTTCAAATTTTGTTGCTACTGTTGAATTGTGGTATTGAAATAAAGAATATATTTTTTAAGCTTTATGGTATCTTAGATTATGCATTGGTCAGTCATATATCATATATTATTTAATTACATATCAGCCAAGTTAACTTCTGTTATCACTGTTCCCCCTAAAAAGAGTGCCAAAGTTTTTTCTGAACACAGGGCAGGGCAAGGTATGGAAATTAGTAATTCTTATTCTAATAGTATGAAATCTCTTAACATGAGAAACCTGACCTAAACATGGAAAATGTTATTATGATTTTTACAAAAACTTTATTTCTCTTCAAAGGAAGAGAAAATGAATTTAACCGTAGGGTACGTGTCCAATGAACACTAAGAAATTATTACCACAGACAGGAGAGTATGGAGTAAAAACAAGTATAGTATATAACTCCAATATCAAAGAAAAGTGAAAACCACTTATCTTAGAATATGTCAGACACATTGTTACTCAAATCATTCAGGGAATTTATATACATATTTTATAAGCTTATCAGTAAGGGTTTTTCCTTAAATTTGCAGCTGTTCTGTTACTGAATTTAAGACCTTTTTCCCTCCAAATGTTAATATGGAAGATGTGTTTCACACTTCTATACAAAAAATAAATACTCCCCCCCAAAAAACAAAACAGAAAATTTCAGCAAATTCCACCTTAAAAGGCATACATACCTTAAATTAAGAGAGATTTAAAAGTGGTACCAGCCAAATGCATGCATCTTGTTTGAATTCTGATTCAGCTCTAAAAAGACATGCACGAAATAGTCAAGGAAATGTGAACACTGTATTTTAGGTGAAATTAGAGGAATTTTTGTTTCATATCATTTTTAGATGTGATAATATTGTATGCTTTGTTTCAAAAACATTTATTGATGAAATAATACATGGAATTTGCTTTTAAATAATTCAGAAATTGAGTAAAAAATTAAACAAGACTGGCTAAATATTGGTAATTTTGAAATTTAGTGCTCAGTACCTCGTTGTTCATTATATTAGTGTCTCTGCTCTTATATACATTTGAAAGTTTTCATAATGGGTTTTTAAATGCATAATTTCAGAAACTCATTAATTTACATATTTTTACTGAAGATTTGACATTCATGCTTCATAGAATATGTGACCTACAATATCTTGTAAATATAAACTAGTACATCAAAGTTTAAATTCAGTTCAGGCTAGGCCTGGCGTGGTGGCTAACACCTATAATCCCAGCACTTTGGGAGGCCGAGGCGGGTGGATCACGAGGTCAAGAGATCGTAGACCATCCTGGTCAACGTGGTGAAACCCCGTCTCTACTAAAAATACAAAAAAATTAGCTGGGCATGGTGGCACACGCCTGTAGTCCCAGCTACTCGTGAGGCTGAGGCAGGAGAATTACTTGAACCCAGGAGGCAGAGGTTGCGGTGAGCCAAGATAGCAGTGAGCCGAGATCATGCCATTGCACTCTAGCCTGAGTAACAAGAGTGAAACTTCATCTCAAAAAAAA
>NW_016107365.1:7620496-7622014 GCF_001604975.1 Cebus imitator | reverse complement strand
AAAAAAAAAAAAAAAAAAAGAATTCAGTTCAGGCTGTCATCTACGAAATTAGGGAACAGGAATAGATTATTTCTAAAGTCCCTTCCAAATCTAAGTTTTTAGAAATCTAAAGAAATTAGGTGGAAAGACTTCAAATGGCTTCAGTAAACATCGTCAGCATAGGGGAAGGGTTGCCTTGTCTTTTACATTAGAAATATAGATGTAGTAATATTGGAATCTGAGTTTCTGGAAGATAGGACAGGACCTTTTTTATCCCCAGTGCTTAATACATAATAGGTGCTCATCAAATGTGTTTTGAATGAATTCATCCTTCCTATTTTCCAGAATCATTAGTATAGAACCCATTAACACTGCTGTCAGTTTAATTCAGAACTCTATTGGGTTTTTTATGTTTATTTATTTTAATTTATTTTAAGTTCAAGGTTACATGTGCAGGATGTGCAGGTTTGTTACATAGGTAAATGTGTTCCATGGTGGTTTGCTGCAGTATCAACCCATCACCTAGGTATTAAGCCCAGCATGCATTAGCTATTTATCCTGTTACTCTTCCTCTCCTCACTCCCCACAACAGGCCCCAGTGTGTGTTGTTCCCCTCCCTGTGTCCATGTGTTCTCATTGTTCAGCTCCACTTATAAGTGAGAACATGTGGTGTTTGGTTTTCTGTTCCTGTGTTAGTTTGCTGAGGATAATAACTTTCAGCTCCAGGGACACAATCTTGTTCATTTTTATGGCTGCATAGTATTTCATGGAGTATATGTCCCACATTTTCTTTATCCAGTTCTATCATAGATGGGCATTTGGGTTGATTCTCTGTCTTTGCTATTGTGAATAGTGCCGCAGTGAACATACGTGTGCATGTATCTTTATAATAGAGTGATTTATATTCCTTTGGGTATATACCCAATAATGGAATTGATGGGTCAAATGGTATTTCTACTTCTAGTTCTTTGAGGAATCACCACATTGTCTTCCACAATAGTTCAACTAATTTACATTTCCACCAACAGCGTAAAAGCATTCCAATTTTCTACATAGCTTCACCAGCATCTGTTGTTTCTTGACTTTTTAATAATTGCCATTCCAGCTGGTGTGAGATGGTATCTCATTGTGGTTTTGCTTTGTATTTCTTTAATGATCAGTGATGTTGAGCTTTTTTTCATGTTTGTTGGCCACATAAATGTCTTCTTTTGAGAAGTGTCTATTCATGTCCCTTGCCCACTTTTTAATGGGTTTCTTTTTCTTGTAAATTTGTTTAATTTCCTTTTACATTCTGGATATCAGACATTTGTCAGATGGATAGATTGCAAAAATCTCTCATTCTGTAGGTTGCTTGTTCACTCTGATGATAGTTTCTTTTGCTTTGCAGAAGCTCTTTAGTTAGATCCCATTTGTCAATTTTTGCTTTTGTTGTAGTTGCTTTTGACGTTTTCATCATAAAATATTTGCCTGTGCCTATGTCCTGAATGGTATTGCTTAGATTTTCTCCTTGGGTGTTTACAGTTTTGGGTTTTACATTTT
>NW_016107365.1:7616473-7620385 GCF_001604975.1 Cebus imitator | reverse complement strand
CCTCCCAAGTATCTGGGATTACAGGTATGCACCACCATACCTGGCTAATTTTTGTATTTTTAGTAGAGACGAGGTTTCACCATGTTGGCCAGACTGATCTCAAACTCCTGACTTCCAGTGATCCACCTGTCTCAGCCTCCCAAAGTGCCGGGATTACCACACCCAGACACATTTAAGTTTTTATTCCATTTTAATTTTGTATAAAATGTAAGGAAGGGGTCCAGTATTAATTTTCTGCATATGGCTAGCCAGTTCTCCCAGCACCGTTTATTAAATAGGGAATCCTTTCCCCATTGCTTGTTTTTGTCAGGTTTGTCAAAGATCAGATGGTTGTAGATGTGTGGTATTATTTCTGAGTTCTCCATTTTGCTCCATTGGTCTATGTGTCTGTTTCTCTACCAGTACCATGTTGTTTGGGTTACTGTAGCCTTGTAGTATAGTTTGAAGTCAGGTAATGTGATACCTCCAGATTTGTTCTTTTTGCTGAGGATTGTCTTGACTATACAGGCTCTTTTTTGGTTCCATATGAATTTTAAAGTAGTTTTTTCTAATTTTGTGAAGAATGTCAATGGTAGTTTAATAGAAATAGAATTGAATCCATAAATTACTTTTGGCAGTATGGCCATTTTCATGATATTGATTCTTCATATCCATGAGCATGGAATGTTTTTCCATTTGTTTGTGACCTCTCTGATTTCCTTGAGCAGTGGTTTCTAGTTCCCTTGGAGAGGTCCTTCACTTACTTCCCTTGTTAGCTATATTCCTAGGTATTTTATTCTCTTTGTAGCAATTGTGAATGGAAGTTTTTTCATGATTTGGCTCTCTGCTTGTCTGTCATTGGTGTGTAGGAATGCTTGTGATTCTTGCACATTGATTGTAAAGTTCCTTATCAGCTTAAGAAGTTTTTGAGCTGAGATGATGATTTTCTAGATATAAGATCATGTCATCTGCAAACAGAGGCAGTTTAACTTCCTCTCTTCTTATTTGAATATGCTTTATTTCTTTCTCTTGCCTGATTGACCTGGCCAGGACTTCCAATACTATATTGAATAGAATTGATAAGAGAGGGAATTCTTGTTTTGTGCTGGTTTTCAAGGCGAATGCTCCCAGCTTTTGCCCATTCAGTCTGATAATAGGCAGTGGGTTTGCCATAAATAGCTCTTAATTATTTTGAGGTATGTTTTATCAATACCTAGTTTATTGAGAGTTTTTAACATGAAGGGATATTGAATTTTGTTGAAGGCCTTTTCTGCATCTATTGAGGTAATCATGTGGTTTTTGTCTTTAGTTCTATTTATCTGATGAATTATGTTTATTGATTTGCATATGTTGAACAAGCCATGCATGCTGGGGATGAAGCTGACTTGATCATGGTGGGTAAGCTTTCTGACGTGCTGCTGGATTTGGTTTGCCAGTATTTTATTGAGGATTTTTGCATTGACATTCATCAGGGATATTGGCCTGAAGTTTTCTTTTTTGTGTGTGTCTCTTCCTGGTTTTGTTATCAGGATGCTCCTGGCTTCAAAAATGCGTTTGAAGTCCCTCCTTTTCAATTGTTTGGAATCGTTTCAGAAAAAGGGTATCAGCTCCTCTTTGTATTACTAGTAGAATCCAGATATAAATCCATCTGGTCCTGGGCTTTTTTTTGGTTGGTGGGCAATTTATTACTGCCTTGTTGGTCTGTTCAGGGATTCAACTTCTTCTTGGTTCAATCTTGGTAGTGTGTATATATCCAGGAATATACCCATTTCTTCTAGATTTTCTAGTGTATTTGCATAGAGGTGCTTATAGTGTTCTGTGATGGTTGTTTGTATTTCTATGGAGTCAGTGGTAATATCCCCTTTATCATTTTTTTATTGTATCTGTTTGATTCTTCTGTCTTTTCTCCTTTATTGGTCTAGCTAGTGGTTTGTCTCTTTTATTAATTTTTTTTTAGAAAACCAGCTTGTGGATTCACTGATTTTTTTAAGGGTTTTTTTGCCTGTCTCTTTCAGTTCCACTCTGATCTGGGTTGTTTCTTGTCCTCTCTTAGGTTTGGGGTTTGTTTACTGTTGGTTCTCTAGTTCTTTTAGTTATGATGTTAGGGTATCAATTTGAGAGCTTTCTAGCTTTTTGATATGGGCATTTAGTGCTATAAATTTCCCTCTTAAAATTACTTTGGCTGCATCCCAGAGATTCTGTTACATTGTCTCTTTGTTCTCATTGGTTTCAAAGAACTTCTTGACTTCTGCCTTAATTTCATTATTTACCCAGGAGTTATTCAGGAGCAGGTTGTTCAATTTCCATGTAGTTGTGTGGTTTTGAGTAAATTTCTTAACCTTGAGTTCTAATTTGATAACTGAGAGACTGTTATGATTTTACCTCTTTTGCATTTGCTGAGGAGTGTTTTACTTCTAATTATGTGATCGATTTTAGAGTAAGTGCCATGTGGCAGTGAGAACAAAGTATAATCTGTTGTTTTGGGGTGGAGTGCTCTGTAACTGTCTATCAGATCCATTTGATCCAGAGCTGAGTTCAAGTTCTGAATATTTTTTAAAATTTTCTGTCTCGATGATCTGTCTAATATTGACAGTGGAGTGTTAAAAGTCTCCCACTATTATTGAATGGGAGACTTAAATCTCTTTGTAGGTCTCTAAGAACTTGTTTTATGAATCTGGGTACCTTTGTATTGGGTACATATATATTTAGAATAGTTAGCTCTTCTTGATGAATTGAGCCTTTTACCAGTATGTAATGCCCTTCTTTGTCTTTGTTTATCTTTGTTGGTTTAAAGTCTATTTTGTCAGAAAGTAGATTTCAACCCCTGCTTTTTTCTGCTTTCCATTTGTTTGGTAGAGTTTCCTCCATCCCTTTATTTTGAGCCCATGTGTGTCTCTGCATACAAGATGAGTCTCTTGAATACAGCACACCAGTGGAACTTGACTCCTTATTCCAGCTTGCCATTATATGTCTTTTAATTGGGGCACTTAGCCCATTTACATTTAAGGTTAATATTGTTATATGTGAATTTGATCCTGTCATCATGATGCTAGTTGGTCATTCTGCAGACTTGCTAATATAGTTGCTTCATAGTGTCACTGGTTTGTGTACTTCAGTATGTTTTTGTAGTGACTGGTAACAGTTTTTCCTTTCAATATTTAGTGCTTCCTTCAGGAGCTCTTGCAAAGCAGGCCTGGTGGTGACAAATTCCCTCAGCATTTGCTTGTCTAAAAAGGATTTTATTTCTCCTTTGCTTATGAAGCTTAGTTTGGCCAGATATGAAATTCTGGGTTGGAAATTCTTTAACAATGTTGAATATTGGCCTCCAATCTCCTCTGGCTTGTAGAATTTCTGCTGAGAGGTCTGCTGTCTTAATGGGCTTCCATTTGTAGGTGATCTGGCCTTTCTCTCTGGCTGCCCTTAACACTTTTTCTTTCATTTCAACCTTGGTGAATCTGATGATTATATGTCTTGGGGTCGATCTTCTCATGGAGTATTTTACTGGCATTTTCAGGATTTTTCTGAATTTGAATGTTGGCCTGTCTTGCTAGGCTGAGGAAGTTATCCTGGATAATAGCCCGAAGTGTGCTTTCCAGCTTGGTTCCATTCTCCCCATCTCTTTTAGGTACCCCAATCATTCATAGGTTAGGTCTTTTTACATAATCCCATAATTCTCCGAGGTTTTATTTGGTCCTTTTCATTCATTTTTCTCTAATTCTGTCTGCCTTTCTTATTTCAGCAAGATAGTCTTCAAGCTCTGAAATTCTTTTCTCCAGTTGGTCTGTTTGGCTGTTGATACTTGTGGGTTACATTGTAAAGTTCTCATGTTGTGTTTTTCAGCTCCTTCAGGTCATTTATGTTCCTGTCTAAACTGGTTATTCTGGTTAACAGCTCCTATAGTGTTTTACATGGCTCTTAGCTTCTTTGCATTGG
>NW_016107365.1:7533973-7611473 GCF_001604975.1 Cebus imitator | reverse complement strand
CCTTTTAACTAATATTTAAAGAAGGATACATACCTAGAGAAGGTTATCAATTCATTAGTCTTTTGATGAGTGAGGGACATGGGAAATCATAAGAGAAGTATGTTTTTCTATATCTGACCAGATTGTTTATATTCTGAGACACACTGGTGTGCTTTCTGGCATTATGTTTGTGGATATGTGGTTCAGTACTTCTTTTTTCGAAGGTATCAACTAAAGGCTGCCACTGTACATCAACAGGTAGTGTGATGATCTGAGCAGATGTCAGAGTAAACATAAAAATTACATAACATGGTTGTTTGAAATTTCTCTCTTCTTAGTTCTCCAAGAATAATTTGGTAGAATCATGGATATGGGTTTATGGCTTTTATATTCTTTGCAGACTTTTATCTATGGATAGAGCAAATTCTCTTTTGCTTTCTAATAAAACTTAAGGGATTATGGTACTCATGATGAAAGGTTGTTTTTTGTGTGTGTGGTGTTTTTTTTTTTGTTGTTTTTTTTTGTTTGTTTGTTTGTTTTTCAAAAACCTTCATATTTCTGTTAATAAGCATGGATGGAATGTCTACTACATTCGGATTTGGTATGAGCCGTGGCAAATAAAAAAAATAAGTCATGATATGAGTTTTGAGTCATATCGTCTTATGGAAACAGAAACCATGTAAACACAAGAGTATGGTAGACTGTGAGTTGGGCTACAGTGGATGTTTACATAAGGTATCTTGAGATTATGACAGAAGGAATTATAAATGCTGCCAAATCTGTAGAGAAAAAAATTCTTTTATATTTGTAATACATTCTTGAACTATAATGCACATGCCTTTTATAATATGATTTACCCATGTAGAATGTCCACAAGGAAACATTTTGCCATTCTACATGTGTGTTTCTATCAGACCAGCACAGACTGCATTAAAGTTTTCCTGAGCAGCTTTTGCTTATATATTTTGTGGTTCCACTTTTCTCACATAGACCTGATTGCATAAGCATTTGCTGGTGCACCTGCAGTATTTATTCCAGCGGTTATAATGGATTATAGACACCTTAACTTGACACCAGTGGTTGTGGAATGCTTAAGAGTCCTCATTCAGAGACTGGATATAACTTTTTTTTTTTTTTTTTTTTTTTTTTTGAGACAGATTCTTGCTCTGTCCCCAGTGCCAGGCTGGAGTGCAGTGGCGTAATCTTGGCTCACTGCAACCTCTGCCTCCCGGGTTAAGCAATTCCCCGGCCTTAGCCTCCCAAGTGGCTGGGACTACAGGGTGCGTGCCACCACACCCAGCTAATTTTTGTATTTTAGTAGAGATGGGGTTTTACCACGTTGGCCAGGATGGTCTTGATCTCTTGACCTCATGATCCACCTGCCTTGGCCTCCCAAAGTGCTGGGATTATAGGGGTGAGCCACTGCACCTGGCCGGTATGACTTTTTTAAACAACTGACTTTTTGTATTGTGCTTGTTTTAGAGAGCAGTAAGTCCAGACAAAAATGGCACATTTTAGAGTTTTTCAGGATTACCGTTCTTTTTTGATAACTACTGCTATTAATACTTTTCTAACCTAGGTATTTTGTTTTCCTGAACTTATTCTGCCCCACCCAGACCCTCTCATGTTTTTGTTTTCTTTCCTTTTCCCCATTGAAACATGTTTGTTCTGTATTTCTTCAACCAAGTGTCTTATCAGTACTACTTCTAATAATGATCCCCTTTGCTTATATGCAAAATGCTTCTTTATGTGTATTTTACCAGAAGGATTCATAGTGAGTAAAGGAGGTTAAGAGGGAGTCTTAGATAATAAGCAGTGCATTAAATTGAAGTCTTCAGATGACAGTTTATATTTATTTTAGTTTTTTGTTGCCAGTACCTGTCTGTTAACTACAAATAGATCAAAATCAACCCATAGTGCTTATTCAAAGTATAGAAGGAGTGTTACGCGAGGGGCATTTTTTAAACCAGCCCTCTAAACTGATTCTGACAATTTGAGAGCCACTCAAATGTATTAGTGTCTACAATAGTTGTAGTTTAAGTTCAGTGAGAAAATACTGCAGAGAAAAGCTGACTTGTTGCTTCTCAGGTCACACATCAGCCGTTGAAAAAGTTGCATGTATACAGACAATACTATAAACTCTTCAGATAGGTTTCACAACATAAGAATTCAGAACAGTAGTTTTCAACTAGGCACTGCAATTAACTTTATTAGTTTCCGGTCACTGATGTAACATGTTACCACAAACTTAGTAGTTTAAAACCGTGCAAATGTATGCTATCTTTCAAGGCATCAGCATGACCTGGAGCTCTAGGGGAAAATCCAGTTTGGGTTTGGTTTTTTTTTTTTTTTACTTTTCCAGTTTGTAAAGGCAGCCCACATTCCTTGGTTCATAGCTCTTTTCGATCTTCAAAGCCGGCAATGGCCAATTAAGTTGTTTTCATACTGTATCACTTTGACACTGACTCTCCTGCCTCTCTCATTCACTTATAGGATCTGTTGGAAAATCCAGAATGACCTCCCATCTCAGTCAACTGATCGGAAACCTTAATTCCCTTTTGCCACATAATATTACATTTTCATTGGTTCTGTGGATTAGGACCTGGACGCATTTGGAGGGGTCTTTTTCCATATACCATCTCACTTATAGAACCTGTGAGAAGAGGGAGGTGACTCAAACACTCATCTCTCACACCAACCGTATTAAATTGCAGAGGGGCAGGAGGGCAGGGTGATGGCATTCGTAGTGGCCATTTCCATGAAGAGCAGAGCCCAGTACCACACCCAGGCTTGTATGCTCTGATCATGATGTTGATTGTACCATAGGGATAACTCACTAGTCTTAGAGTTCAGATGCAGCCCCGCTGTGGAGATTATGGCCATCTGCCTAACCAAGCAATTTGTATTTGAGGTGGTTCTGCTCAACTCTAGTTAACCAAATTAAGAGAAATTTGAAATTTTCAGATCTGTCATATTAAATTAAGTTTCATATCTTCCAGTACTGTCTCTTTGATACTTCAGGAATTCAACACTTATATTTCAAAATTTTTACCAATTTTTACCTGTTAGAATCAGAATTATAATAGCATTTCTTAGTGAAACATTTATCTCAAGATAATAGAGATATAAATCTCAAATGAAATGAACTTTTATCTAGATGTTTTAAAGTATTTTAAAATATTTAAGTATTTACCATCAAATATAATTATAGGCACAGATAACTAACTGGTGCTATTAATGCAGTAGAGAATTACAAAGTTATTTACATTTTTCAAAAATCATACAAAAACATGATTCACATTCTGTGATTATTTACCTGGCTAATTCTTTTTTGTTTGGTGTGAAATTATTATATAATAAATTAGTCTTGTCTAGGCTTAGCACTTAGTTACATGGGGTATAAAGTATACATAAAGTTAGTGTAAAAATAAATTATGTCAAGTGGAATGTGATTAAGATCATAATGGGCTGGAATAGGGTCAAGAAGAGTTGAATAGATAAATTGGGACTTGAACTGAGCATTGCATTGTGGGTAGTAATTGATATTTAACTAAATATTATATATGATAGTAGCTCACAAATAATGATATACTATGATTTAAGTAAATCATAGAGTAAACAAGTGAGTTCTGTGTGCAAGATTGGCAAAAAGCAAGGGGAACACTAAAATTTAGGATTAAAATATGGTGTATTTAGAGGGCTGTACATTTAGATGTTTTCAAGGCTTATTTTTTCAACAAAGTGTTATAGATCTATGAAATCCTGTTCTTAAAATGAAGGGACACTTTTCTGAAAAGACACACAAGAAGAGACAGAAAATTGTTTCATATTATATGATTATTTTGCTGGCTAATTCTTTTTCTCAAAGATTACTGTCTATCAGACCCTGTGCCTTAAGCCAAATGGGCAACTTCAGTTTTCCCCTCCCTGGGTGCTAAGTATGGGAAGGAACCCTAAATGTCCACTGCAGTCCCCTAGTGGACTAAACTAAAATGAGAGGAACAGTGGGCAGAAACAGATTAATAAAAACTACAGAAGAGGAGCTAAAAGTTAGATTTTGCCATAAATTGGATGGAGAGTTCACTCAGTAGATTGTGGAACAACATTCATGCCATAGGAAATCTTGGAATAACATAGCCATGCCTTCTTTCCTGTTTGCATGGTGTCTTTTTCAGTAAATTCTTAAGGGAAACAAGCAAAAAGTACTACAACTTGATGATAAGGTGGGTGGGCAATATCCTGTATAGAAATGAACCTGTGTTCTAGAAGAGTTGGATTTATTTCTGGACACCGACCTTTTTAAAAGCAATGCATCATTTTCCATCCATCAAATGCTGCCATAGCCAATAATATGTTGGCTTGTCCATTTTTGGCTTGTAGTACAAAATAAATGAAAGCCAAGGACATTACAATTGGGAGCGAAATAGGACTATTATTTAAAAGGCTTTTAAATGATGTCACTATATATTCTTTTAACAACATCCTCTAAAAGCCTTTGAAAAAATGGTCCCTTCCTCCCTCAGTTGTTAACAAAGACCATACTGGGGACTGCTCTTTAAAAGGCTGTTAAATGGTGATACTATATTTTTAACATCAACATCATTTAGAAACCTTTTAGGGAACAGTTCTCTTCACCCACAACTAAAAGAGGAGGGAATAACGGATGTGGGGGAAGGGATTACTTTTTTAAAGGCTTTTGGATGGTACTATCGATAAATACAGCAATATTGTTATAAAAGCCTTTTTCCAATGGTGATTCAGCTTTTTGATATGTACTTTTAACCTCAGGACCCTGCGTTGTCTGACAGATTGGTGTTTTAACGTTGTCTGAAAACTCAATTTACTAATAATCCCAATAATGGCTTTTATTGAACTTTCTGCAGTTTAAAAATCAATTTCACATATATGGTCTCATTTGATCCTCATGACAACTCAGTGAAACAGACAGGTTATGTATAATTAGCCCCATTTTACAGAAGAGGAAAACAGAAACTCTGAGGTGATTTAGCTAAGGTCTCACCATTTACTATGTGACTGAGTTCAAACTGTAACCCAGATCATTTGACCTTTGGTCTCATACCCCATGCAGTTGTCTTGGGGTAACTCCATTGCTTTTTTTTTTTTTTTTTTTTTTAAGTGGTATTTGTTGTTAAACTTCAACATGTCCAAATACTGAGTTAATTCCTTCCAATTGGTATAAAAGTGGGATTCTGTCATTTTGGTACTGAGGATAGCTATCTAGTAGAAATTTTACTAGCAAATGATCCTGAGGAAGTAAAGAAGTATAAAATACTGTTTCAAGGTGTGGTCACCCTCTGTGATGTGGCATTCAGACTGTCCCTGAGAATCCTTTGCCTTATGATGTATGCTTATAAAATTATCACTTGAAATCCACTTTCAGACATGCAGTTTATTAAATAACTGATATTTTAAAGACAATTCTAATCTCATGTATGGATTTCTTTTTAAAAGCTACTCTATATGTTAAGAATACTGATTATAATTAAGATCACATTCAAAAAGTTGCCTAGGCTGTTGTTAATTTTTGAAAAGAAATAAATGCTAGTTTTTTCCACTCCATGTAGTTCCCTGAAGGAGAGAAAAAAAAATCTCCCCATGAGCTTGCGTGACTGACCCTTACTTTCCTTTATCATAAGGAATATTTTGTGTTTATTGAAAAAGGAATTTGCTTGACAGAAATGACACTGAATAATATTACATTTCAGTCTTAGCCCTGCCACTATTTTTTCTCTTATGCTAATAAACATTGTTTTTAATAATAATTAAAGAAGGAGACTTTTATTAGCAACGTACTCTTACGTGCAGTGTTGCAGTGACTCCTCAAAAGAATCTTATCAATTAGGTAGAATTACCCTTTACTGTACAAGTACAAGCACAGAGAAGTTAAATGATTTTCTTCTCATCAAATAGCTTGAAGGTCTTCTAACTTAAAATCCAGTGTTTTCCTTCGTACCACTGCCAGCTGTAATTCCGCCTAACAAGAAGGAAACAACAACCATTCTTGCTTCTGAAGAAGAATGCCTCATACGTTAAAAATAGGTATAGACTGAGAAGACCTGGCCAGTGCCACAGTGCAAGAGCTCAATCCCAGGACTGAACTCAGCAGAGCTATGCAGCCAGGTGCCTTTACCATGACAAAAACCAGGCCATCAGAGAGCTTTGCTCCCACAAACTTGGACTCCAGAGAATCTCAGGCTCCTGTGTAGTAAATCACGCTCTCTCCATCCCCACCTTCTCACTGAGAAACTTAAAATATTTACACACAGATCAGGGGGAATAATGTTTATATGAGTGTGTGTGTGTGTGTGTGTGTGTCTGTGTGCGTGTGCGTGTGTCTGTCTGTCTGTCCGATGGTCTTGAGGGACCCATTTCCCCATCCTTGCCCTGCATCAGGAAATTCTCAGCAACTTACAGTACCTGGAACTGGCATATAGGATGTATGAGGATCCTTCTCCCTTCTGTCAGATTCAAAGAAAACATCTGTAGTTTCAAATCACTATACCCATAATAAAATTCCCTTTCCAATTTGTACACCTACTGAGACATACTTCTTTCCCTATCTCCAGGACCTCTTCTAAGTGAGATCCTTCATCCAGAGAAATCCATGTCCCTAAGTCACAATTCAGTTAAATGGAAGGCAGCACAGCCAGCTTTTAGAGGCCACAGTCCCATCTCTGAAATATGTGGAACAGCTTACAGTTTCCCCACACACTTTTTTAAGGTACATGGCCTGGTTTTTCTCTGAGAATCTCCATTTGGATCTTGAAGTCCTGTTGTAAATCTGTTCAGCATGGCCTCATTCATAAAGGCTGATAATTCTGTCTTTGGTGAAATCACTGTTACCACCAAGATTGTTTGTGTGAAGCTCCCAACTGTTCCTTTTAGGCCATTCTGTTTTCATACTCAGTTTCTTTCCTTTTATGAAGCCCATTCCATCTTCCTATTCCCTCTTCCCTTCCTTGTCATTCTTATCTTTGGGTCCCTTAATTACTTATCCGTATTCAGTGAAGATCTCGGCGTTTCATACATAATCTCTCTGGCCTACCATCATCTTGGGGAACCACAGTCTTCATATTCACAACCTGTGCAACATGGAACCTCACAGTCTCTTGATCTGTTCAATTCTAGTAACTTCATCTGCACCAAGCTCCAGTTACTCATCCTTTCCTTTCAATTCTAAAATCTTAACTGACTCCTTTTCTTGTGCCTATCATGCTCCTCAGGCCCTTCACGCCTCCAAATGTTTATGTTTAGCCTAGATTTAAAACAACCCTGAAAGACAGGTGCTAGTGTCCCCATTTCACAGACTTGAAAATTGAGATCCCTTCAGCTTAAGTAACTTTTCTGGTATTATAGGGCTAGTAAGACATGTCTTATGTATAAAACCAATTTCAGCTCAAGTCTGTTTAGTTTCAAATCCCTGCGTTTCCCACCACACCTCACTGAGTACATGAAGGAGTTACAACTCCAAGAGAATTATTTGTTATAGGAGCTTGTGGTACAGATCAGAGTATAATGCATCTAGTGACGGGGGGCAAATTGGAGAGAATTTGTATAGTATAAGCAACAGAAGTCAGAAGGGAGCAAACAATCAGAAGGGACACCAAATTGTTATGGTTACCGGAGGGGGACTTGACTTTGCTTATACTTCCATACTATTTAAATTGTTTTTCAATAAATTATAATACTTTGGCAATTTGGAAAAAAAAGATTTAAAAATATTTTCAGTATTAATGAAAACTTGAACTAAGCTGGTGCTAGAGGGACAAAAAAGAGAAATGAATGCAGAAGACAGTGAACTTGTTTTCTAATTCATGTGAGGATGTCAGATAATGGCAAGGTTCTGAGCTTGGTTATAATGGGAGAAGAGACTAGCATGTTCTTTTTTATATTATGTTGTTGATCTTGTGAATGGAAAAGCAGAACTACTAAGATCATGTAATTATCACATCTATCAAATAACAGCTTAACAATGCTTAGTTGTTTTGGGCTTCTATAAAATGCTCTGGGTTCTAATGAAATTTGTTATAACCAGTTACTGAGAACTTCATGCTGAACAATTTACAAATCAAATTCAGTTTGTTTTTATTAGTACTCTTAAACCAAAAGTCAGAAAATAAATACAAAAAGAATAGGAGAACATATCTATGAATAGTATAACATGTCTATATTCATGGTTCTGGTACTATTTACCATGTAAGTGACAAATAAAAAAATATATACATCATTCTGGCTTTCAGATGTGTAAAAAAGCAGTAAATATATTGACAGTGAGGTTTATTGATCTGTCTTTGGGGAGGGGAAAGAATGGGATATTAATTTCCTTATCTCAGAACCATTGTAAATTGAATATATCCTATACCAGGGATCAGCAAACATTTTTTATAAAGGGCCAGGTAGTGAAGATGTTCAGCTTTACAGATCATACCCACTCAACTCTGCCATTTTAATGTAAAAGCAGCCACAGATAATATATAAATAAGTGAGTGTGTCTGTGTTCCAGTAAAGTTTTATTTATAGACATGGAAATGAATTTCATATAATTTAGTGTTACAATCATATTACTTTTGATTTTTCAACCATTTAGAAATGTAAAAGCCATTATTAGTGAACAGGCATTACAAAAGTAGACAGTGGACCAGATTTGGCCTACAAGCATGGTTTGCTGGTGCCTGTCTAACACCAAGCATGAATTAAGATGCTCATTAAATATTTGTTTATTACGTTCTCAAGTATTTCCACAAATATATTTTAATATATATTATTACCAAAATAAGAGATGAGAAAATCTTGTGTTTTTATAATGTATACTGATTACTAAAATATGAGAAATTATCATAATTTTCTATATTGAAATTTATATACATAAGGAAGAAGTTATCTTTAGTATTAAAAACCATTTATTTGAAGTAATATCTCTGGATGATTCAAATACGTTTATTTGAGTCCTGTGCTTATATGTAAAAGTCAAGCAAATTTGCCTTTTACTTTTCTTAATCCTATACTAGGTCAATACTAGGTTAATGCTAGCCTCAGTGAAATGGATTGAAGGTAAAATAAAGACCCACTTTCTACAGTTTATATAATAAATAAGACAATACTGTGACTTTCTGCATTACAAATCTTACCAATTGAGACACATACATTGGTTTTAAAAGCACTAATTTTAAAGGTTAAGCTGTGCCTCTGTTTATAGCTACTTTCTTACCTCGTCATTTGTATAAATTATATATCTAAATAGATACTGATGTAAAGTAAGCCAAACAAAAGTAGATACAAAGAGTATTTTATATACTGCAGATTTTCATGTTTTTGAAATTCAAAACCAGAATGGATTGATAATACTTAATCACTGAGTAACTAAATATGGATTAAAGCATAAAAGGCTAGAAAACATTGTTTTCATAAAGCTTTACGTGGAAATGTCATCTTTGAAATAGTAATGCATATGCTGAACAAGGTTTATTCTGAGGCACTTACTTGATATTCCGTGTTTTATTTTCTAAACCTCATTTTAAATTTTATAATTCAATCATTTTGAACAGCTATGTTCAAAAGAAGTTTTACAACTTTAATCTTAATAATCTCAAAAAAAAAAGCAGACATGCTATGTCATAAAATAACTATTAGTGACTAGTTTGTATCCTATAAATCTAACTTGAGTTGATAATATGGTCCATTACCAGCTAACTGCACAGAGTATTTTTCATTTTACACTCTTCAGTTACTTTTTAGTGAAGTGTTAAAAAATATGAAGCTTTTCTCCTCTCTAAAATTGCACGCTGTCTGTCTGTTATTAGGGAGATAACAGCTCTTATAAATGTTTCAGTAAGCGCTAAGTAGACAGTTATGTGCACTCTCATTCCACGCTTATTTGCTTACTGTAATAAACTGATAAAATATGTGTGGTTTGTCTCTGTGTATCTACAGGCATCATGAGTCACATAGATTTCCTTTAGAAATAATGTTGTGTCTGCAGAATTGATTGCTTATTTTCATAAACCATCTAAAGGTACACAAACGACTTTTATTATTTAAACATATGCTGTGTAAAGATTTGTAGAGGATTATCTCATTGTTACTTGATGTTTTTTGTTCTGTTAACTGTTGGGGGAGGCTTGTTATTTTACAGTTACTGCAGTTACTGAACTAATTACTTCCTCACGAGCCATAGTGAAGATGACCTATACCATTTGCTATAATGCAGTTAGGCTTTTAATTCTTTGAACATTAGTCATTAAACAATTAAATCAAAACTAATGTTTCAAACGTTGTCTTTCATCCTATTCTGTTTATACAAGTTTTAATAAAATGATAAAAGTAGACATTTCAAGAATTCGTGTTTGTATTATAGAAGTTCCTCAATAAGCTATTCTTTGTGCATTTAAGAAATGTACTTTATTTGTTCACAATTTTATGTAATAGAAAATTCAAGTTATATCCTAAAACCAACATATATTAATACAGAAGATCTCCACGTATTCCCACAGTGTGCTCCTGTAAGGTTGTGGTATTTTTAAGAACACTGTTATAATTGAGCACTCAGCATTAAATGTAGTTATGACCAACACTAGAGGTATATTATTTGCAAATTTCCATAATCATTTAAAATAGTAAAATTATGCTTTGAGTTCTGAGAAAAGGTAAAATTAGGCTTTATACATTGAGCATAAAAATGGGAAGTAGATGGGAAGACAGGTAATAAACATAACAAATAAGTAAATTATATATTGTGTTAGAGAAGATATTAAGTGTCTATAAAAAAGGAAATAGGAAATCAGAAGGGAGGGATGCAAATGGGTTAAGCCTCACTATGAAGCTAACATTTGAGCAGATATACTAGAACTGAGCCATGTGGGTCTCTGGAGAAAGTACGTTCCAGGTAGAGGGTGCAAGGGAATAACCTATATTGGGACCATTAATGATATGCAAAGAATAGCAAGGAAGCCAGGGTGATGAGTAGAATAAACAATCAGTTCAAGAGTAATAGGTAATGAGATCAAAGAAGTGGAACAAGGATCCTGACCATTGGCAGGTTTTGAGCAGAGGGGTGGCATGATATCTTTTTTTTCCTGTTAACTTTTATTTTAGGTTCAAGGGTATATGTGCAGGTTTGTGGTACATGTGCAGGTTTGTTATATAGGTAAACTCATGTCGTGGAGTTTAGTGTACAAATTATTTCATCACCCCAGTACATGATGTAACTAACTGATACATTTTGGCTATTATGTTCAGGATAGACTAACATAGCAATTCATTCTGTGTTCATTAGGATCCAGGGGTAGGAGCGAGGAAACCAATTAGGAGGCTGTTGGAACAATCCGGATGAGAGATGATGGTGCTCAGACCAGGCTGATAACAGTGGCAGTAGTGAGAAATAGCCAGATTAATTCATTTAAATAACTGGATTCCGTCCCCAATTACTCCCTCAGGTATCAGCTATGACTTTTGTGTTCTTATGGTCCACTGAGCCTGCTTCTGTCATGGCATTTGTCACACTAGTTGATTTACTTTGTTTTCCCAGGCTAAACAATAAACTTCTTGAGGACTAGGATACTTCATCTTTGTCTGTGTATCATACTCCTTAGCACAGGGCTGGTACAACTCATTGAATAAATGTTAGTTACATGAAAGAATGAATTAATAAATTAATGGTGAGTAATGAGTAATGATTAGTAGTTACTTTGTGTTTGAAATAATGGTGTTCTGATTGGACAGAGAGCTGTGAAATACCTAATTCTTGCACAAAACCACTTTTCTCCCCAAGATACCCAAGGGAAACATAGGGTCAGAGGACAAAGAAAGGCAAGGTAGTACCTTGTTATTAGTGTGGGCCTTGCTTTCTAACCACAATACAGAACTCCAGTGAGTTAGGATGGCCCACATCAAGGACTCAAAATTCTTTTCTATTAAAGGTAGGATTAAGTAGCCTTGATCCAAAACACACTATTTGTTGAACCACATGGAATTGATAATATGACTGTTTTTGACCTACAGATATGGCAGATACATATGGTTCAGTCTAATCAAAAGCCATACCTGAGTCTCTGATCTTCTGCTTCCTTATCTACCAGCAGTTTAGAGGAAGGGGCAATGGGACATCCTCCCATTACAAGCTTATTTCCCCCTCCAATTAGTGTCCTGAAATCTGACTAATCTCAACAAGTAGTAGGGTGGGGGAGATAGATGATGGAATCCCAGTTTGAACTAGGTTAAGCAGTAAATAAATAGGAAATTACAGCTAGAGTTCGGAGACAACAACTTCAGCAAGAGCGGGAATGTGTCTTGTCCTCAAGAACCATCCAGATCAAAGTTACCAGCTAGTCTCTCTTTCATCTTTCCTTTTATTGAAATTTGCTTTCTTATTTTTTTTCTCACTGGTTGAGAAAAAGGCTGGCTTAATATGACTTGTTTAAACTTAGGAAACAAAGGTTAAAAAGTAATTAAACATTTTCTTTTTCTTTTTCTTTTGTGTGAGACGGGGCCTTGCCTCATCACCCAGGCTTGAGGAGAGTGGCACAAACTCGGCTCACTGCAACCTCCGCTTCCTGGGCTCAAGCGATCCTCCCACCTCAGCCTCCTGAATATCTGGAATTCCAGGGGCACGTCGCTACACCCAGCTAATTTTTGTGTTTTTAGTAGAGTTGGGGTTTCACAATGTTGGCGAGGCTGTTCTCAGACTCCTGACCTTAAGTGATCCACCCATTTGGGCTCCCAAAGTGCTGGGATTACCGGCATGAGCCACCACGCCTGACTACATTTTCATTTAGTACCTTTCTGTAGTTAAACAAGTATCTATTATTACCACAAAGTTTCATTTATGATCCTGTTTATGGTGAAAGAGTGCATAGACCTCTGGAAACTATCATAGATAACCTTCGGAGAGTGTAAGGGAGGACCTTTTTAGTTGGTGAATTCATCAGAGAATGCTTCTTACCTTGAACTTGGTTGAATGTGGAAAGAATGAATGGAGAGAATTACACAGTTTTTCTTCCTTTATTCATCCCTTAACATATTTTTTGACAATTATAATAAAGCTGTAGAATCTTGAGACAAAGCTGAAAACACAAAATAAATGTTTAGACCATGCGTTCCAGGATTAGACTGAGAGAAAGAATCAGTCTGCCAAGGCTTGAGGGCTCTTAAATGACTAAAGGCATACTTCTAACCACCTTGTATATCTACAGACTAATTGCTGGCTGCTTGTGAACCAGACCTTTGTTTCTGTTCTGCTCTGTTCGCACTCCTCTACCCTGGCCTTTCTCCAACTATCAAATAGTCTTCCCTTTTACATTACAGTTTTGGCTTTCTTTCCTCCATATTATATGTGGGCCAATCTTTTATGAATTTCCATAGAGATAAAGCTGGCTACATCAACATCTATTTAATGATTTGATGACAAATATGTTTCTGAAAGAATGTAGCAAAAAAGTAAGACCTGGTCACTGTCTCCAATGTGCTTATCATTTAATTAAGGAAATAAACATGTAACCCTGAAAAATATAATTAGCCAGATAAAAGCTTATATTTAAGGTTGATTATCAGAGCCTCAGTAGCATGGGAATTTATGGGGGGAAAAGGAGATTTTCCCTGAGTATAAATCTATAAATATAAAATATGTAGCTTCTGCGTCACCCCAGTACAACCTTGGTGCTGTGTGCATGTCGGACAGTCCCAGCCCACCTGGCTTTCCAGTGCTCGTAGCCTTTTTTTTTTTTTTTTTTTTAAAGATAGCTGAGAAAGTGAACATGGAGAGGAGGAGGTGGAAACTTACCTTTCAGGCAGATATTGCCCAACTCATGTCTCTCATCATCAATACCTTCTATTCTAACAAAGAGATTTTCCTTCAGGAGTTGATCTCATGTTTCTGATGCCTTGGACAAGATTGCTGTAAGAGCCTGACAAACCCTTCCAAGTTGGACAATGGTAAAGAGCTGACAATTGACATTATCCCCCACCCATGGCAATCATTCCCAAATTATGAGATCAGCCTCGGTCATGTCAATGCCTGTGTCTACCAAAGTCAGGGTATATTCCCTGGTACTAAAGCATTTATGGAAGCTCTTCAGGCTGGTGCAGACATCACCATGATTGAGCAATTTGGTGCTGCCTTTTTTTCTGCCTGCCTTGTGGCAAGGAAAGTAGTTGTGATCACAAAGCACAACAATGATGAAGAATATGCCTGGGAGTCTCTCCTGGGGGTTCCTTCACTGTATGTGCTGACCATGGAGAACCCATTGGCAGAGGTACCAGAGTGACTCTCCACCTTGAAGAAAACCAGACAGAGTACTTAAAAAGAGACAGGTCAAAGTAGTGAAGAGCACTTACAGTTCATAGGCTATCCCATTACCCTCTCTTTGGAGAAGGAGAGAGAAAGAAAATCAGTAATGATGGGCAGAGAAAGAGAAAGATGAGAAAGAAGAGGAAGAAAGCCCAGGCACAATGGCTCACACCTGTAATCCCAGCACTTTGGGAGGCTGAGGTGGGCAGATCACTTGAACTCAGGAGTTTGAGACCAGCCTGGCCAACATGGTAAAACCCTGGCTCTACAAAAAAATATTAAAAAATGAGCGGACGTGGTGGTGTGCACCTTAGGTCCCAGGTACTTGGGGGGTTGAAATGAGAGGATCACTTGAACCCAAGAGGCGGAGGTTGCAGTGAGCTGAGATCACACCACTGCCCTCCAGCCTGGGCGACAAGTGTTAACACCATCTCAAAACAAAACCAAAAGGAAGATAGAGATGATGAAGAAAAGCCCAATATTGCAGAAGATGTGGGTTCAGATGAAGAAGATGACGATGGTAAGGATAAGAAAAAGAAAACGAAGAAAATCAAGGGTAAATCATTGACTGGGAAGAATTAAACAAGACCCAGAACATTTGAATCAGATACGCTGATGACATTCACCCAGAAGGAGTATGGAAAATTCTGCAAGAACTTCACCAGTGACTTCACCAAGGAAGACTACTTGGAAGTCAAGCCCTTCTCTGTAGAAGGTCGGCTGGAATTCAGGGCATTGCTATTCATCCCTTGTTGGGCTCCCTTTGACTTCTTTAAGAAAGAATGAGAAGAAAAAAGAACAACAAACTCCGTGTTCATCATGGACAGCTGTGATGATACCGGAGTATCTCAACTTTTGTCCTTGGTGTAGTTGACTCAGGATCTGCCACTGAACATCTCTTGAGAAATGCTCCAACAGAGCAGAATCTTAACAGTGATTCATAGAAACATTGTTAAGAAGTGCCTTGAGCTGTTTTCTTTGCTGGCAGAAGAGAAGGAGAATTGTAAGATATTCGACAAGATATTGTCTAAAAATCTAAAGCTTGGGCCAGGTGTGGTATCTCACCCCTATAATCTCAGCACTTTGGAAGGCCAAGGCAGGAGGATTGCTGGAAGCCAGCAGTTCCATACCAGCCTAGGCTGCAAAGCAAGACACGATCATGACAAAAAATAAAAAAAATTAACCCAGCATGGTGGCATACACCTGTGATCTAGGCTACCTAAAAGGCTGAGGGAAGAGGATTGCTTGAGCCCACGAGTTCCAGGCTGCAGTGAGCTCTGATTGCACTGCCGCACTCCAGCCTTGATGACAGAGTGAAACCCCTGTCTATAAAATAATAAATAGATAAATTTAAAGATTTTAAAAATTAAAATCTAAAGCTTGGAGTCCACAAAGACTCCACTAACCAGCGATGCCTGTCCGAGCTGCTGCACTGTCACACTCTCCAGTCTGGAGATGAGATGACATCTCTGTCATCCTGCGTGAAGGAGATAGAGAAGTCCATCTGTAGCATCGCTGGTGAGAGCAAATAGCAGGTGGCCGGCTCTGTGTTTGTGGAGCAAGTGCAGAAGTGGGGCTCTGAATTAGTATATACAACCAAGCCCACTGATGGGTACTGTGTGTAGCAGCAGTACAAACTCAAGGAGTTTGATGAGAAAAGCCTGGTCTTGGCTGCCTGAGGATAAGGACGAGAAGAAAATAGTGGAAAGCAAAACGAAGTTTGATAACCTCTGCAAGCTTGTGAAAGAAATCTTGGATAAGAAGGTTGAGAACGTATCAGTCTTCAATAGTCTTGTGTCTTCATCGTGCTGCATGGTGAGCAGCAACTACAGCTGGACAGCCGACATGGACCAGATCACGAAAACCAGGCACTTTGGGACAATTCTGTGATGGGCCACATGAGGGCCAGAAAGCACCAGGAGATCAACCTTGACCATCCCACTGTGGAGATCTGCAGCAGAAGGCTGAGGCAAGCAGAAACGACAAAGCTGCCAAGGACCTGCTGGTGCTGCTGTTTGAAACTACGCTGCTGTCTTCTGGCTTCTCCCTTGAGGATCCCTGCAGCCATTCCAACCACATCTACCACAGGACCAAACTAGGTTCAGGTATCGATGAAGATGCAGTGACAGCAGAGGAACCTGGTGCTGCTGTTCCTGATGAGATCGCACCAGTCCTAGAGGGCAGTGAGGCTGGGTCTCACAGGGAAGAAGTAGATTAGGAGTTTATAATTGGAAACCTTGTGCCCTTGTATAGTGTCCTCATGGCTCCCAGCGCAGCCTTGAGTGTCCCTGCCCCATTTTGCTGATGCCAGTGTTTTTTCTCTCCTTATGTGTAAGGCAGGAAATAAGGGCCTCAAGCCCCATTCCCTCCCCAGTTTGACTTCAGGATTGGATGTTGCGTGTTGTAGTTTTTTGTTTATTTTGTTTGAAATTCAAGTATGCAAAATAAAGATGCCATTTTATACTATATATATATATATATATGTGCATACAGGTGTGTGTGTGTGTATGTGTGTGTGTGTGTGTATATATATATATATATATATATATATATATATATATATATTATGTCCCTGCTTGTTTAGATGCTCACAATATCTTTCAGTGAAAGAATGTTCCTGCTGAGGATTGCTGTCTTGGGTTATGCTAATCAACACTGAGAATTCATAATGATGATAGAATTTAGAACGAGCATTCAAACAGAAGAGTTTTGAAAATAATTTTTATTCAAGGAAGAGAACCTAACCTTAGAAGTGGAAGTACTTTGAAAACTTAAAACACTAGATTGTTATCATCATCAGAAGGCTTAAATAGAACGAACAGGCCAGTAGCCCTATTATTTTATATAACCCAAATTTTAAATTTAGCTAATTGTTAATTATATTTTACAAATAAGCTCTCCCATAAATTTTTATGATTATTTTATTTTTTACTTTTATTTATCGATTTTTTTTTTTTTTTTTTTTTTGAGACAGGGTCTTACTCTGTCACCCAGGCTGGAGTATAGTGGCCTAAACATGGCTCACTGCAGCCTCAACTTCCTGAGCTCAGGCAATCCTCCCACCTCAGCCTCCTGACTAGCTGGGACTACAGGCGCATGCCACCTCACCCAGCTAATTTTTTGCATTTTTTGTAGAGACAGGATCTAGCCATGTTGCCCAGGCTCATTCTTAAACTCTTGGGCTCAAGTGATCATCCTACCTCAACCTCCCAAAGTGCTGGGATTAGAGGTGATGATTATTTTAAATTGCCCACACTTATATGTTGAGCCTTTGGAGAAATAGTAATATGTTTTAATGATATTTAGAAGGCATGATGTATCATTTTGTACATGATATTTAACTCTTGGATTTTTGTTGAACTTTAAATCATTACTTTAATAGCTAAGTTTGTAATGTCATCAGGTATGCGTGGCATAGTGAAAATGTTTAATAGGTTGATATGTACTCTCAAAATTATAATAGATAATCTATTTGGGAGAGCACACTTGTTAGGAAAAAATCTTGATCGAGTCTGTTTACTTACAAATTGATTTTTTTTTAATGCCTGCCCGTTCGGGTCAAGCCTAATATGCAATACTGATACTTTGAATGGAAAGAAAGCTATCACATGGTTTTAGAATGGACAGTGTTTCATTATTTAATATGCTGCCTGTGATTCCAATCAAAATGACATTGAGGCAAGAATTTAATTAAGAGTCTAATGTTCAATAGACTGGTGAACAGATGATTAGCCAAGAAAATATTGGGAGGGGGAAACAAGGAAAGATTTGTTTTACCAAATAATTAGATTATATTGTAGGTCTATAAAAAATAAAACAATGTAGTACTGGTTTAACAGGACAATCAAGGCCCAGAAATGTCTTCTACTGCATAAATAATTAGAATTTTTTGCATTTACAATCATTGAAGAAAGACTATTCATTAGTTCATACAGGGATAATTGGTTCAATATCTGGAGAAAAATAAATATGGATTCAGTATACCAAAATCAATTCCACATGAATTAAAATGTGAAACCATCAAAGGTCTGGAAGAAAGTATAAGTGAATAGTTAAGTTGATCTCAAAGTAGAGATCTTTTCAGTCATCAAAGCAAAGGACCTGGGGGTCATGGTCTTCAGTTTACAGCAAAGGAAAATAAAAACAAAAAAAAAACAATTCAAGGAGTCAGGATTGAAATGAAGCGCCAAGATGTTCATTTTGGTAGTTGGCTAAAAACACTCAAGAAAATCAATTGACAAACTGTTAAAACCAGTAAAAATGTTAGCAAGATGGCCAAATATAGAGGATCTAGGGGAAAAACTAAGTTTATAAATTCCCCCCCAAAAAATGAGTATGTTTGTATTACTGAGATTATGCTCTTCTTATTAGGCTTATATTGTTTAAAAATTTTAATATATGCTTACAGGTTACAGAAAAATTTAATAGAGTTTTGAGAGCATTTACTTCTTTGTATCATTTCTGACTAATATCTATGTATGTGATATCCTACTAATGTTTGTTATTGTAGTTCATATAACACTTTAGGGAAACCAAGAATTAAATGTCATAAATGTTTGCGTATTTTCTAAAAGAATAACTATATTCACTAATTCATCTTTTTTTTCTTTTTCCCATGTGTAATAGGTCAGTACGCCTGTATTTGTACCAACGAAAACTCATGTGCTGCTTCATCGAATGAGTGGAAAAGGACTAGCTGCCCATTATTTCTTTCCAAGGCAGCCTTGCATTTTTGGTGATAAGATGGTTTCTATACAAATAACGCTGAATAACACTACTGATCGAAAGATAGAAAATATCCACATAGGGGAAAAAAAACTTCCTATAGGCATGAAAATGCATGTTTTTAATCCAATAGGTAAATATTAATTCTCATTTAAAACCTTATTTGATCACTAAATATGTTCATTTTAAAAGTAAAATAGAGTACTTTTTAGTAAACTAGTAAAGTAGAATATTATTGTATTGACAATTAGCATATTCAGTTTTATATTTGGTTTTCCTTTTTAAACTGAATTTATCATATAAGATAAATACATTTCTTTGCTCTTAGTGAATCAGGTCCCAGTGATGGTAATACCAATGATAATGGAAGGCTACTTCTGCAGACTCAAGATTGCCATCATATTTTACCTGCCTGCATCGCCCTCCCCCATCTCTCCTCCTGGTCAGCTTCATTCCCTGCATAATTTTAAGTGGTTTATTGTGTATTGAAAGCAAGAAAATCTGTCTGCATTTCTGAATACAATACTTCTCATATCTCAGGATCCTTTCCTGTTTCCCTTCACGGTCCCATAAATTGAAAAGTGAAGGGAGTGAAGACTGAGAGAATGTTGACCAAGCTTGTCCAACCTGTGGCTCAGGACAGCTTTGAATACAGCCCAGCACAAATTCATAAAGTTTCTTAAAACATGATGAGATTTTTTTTTGCGATTATATTTTTCTTTAGCTCATCAGCTGTTGTCAAGGTTAGTGTATTTTATGTGTGGCCCAAGACAATTCTTCTTCCAGTGTGGCCCGGGGAAGCCAAAAGATTGGACACTCCAATACAGACTAGTCAGCTTATCTTCCTCTGCATATACAGAATAAATAGTAGCCCAGAGGATATCACTGTTATTTATCCACATCCTACTTTTAAATGTTTTCAGTCTGTTGCCACCATTTAAAAATCAAGATGCTTTTATATTTTAAAAACTGAGAAATCTCATTTTTCTTGGAGCAGAACATAAGGTATGGCAGTATCGGCCCTTTATCCACATGTAGCAACCAGTGAGCAGGTGCTGAGCAGCGGCTGCGCTCAGCTTTGGCTCATGCTTTCCAGGGTGCCTCTGTGGCCACTGCATCCTGTTGTCTTCCCCCCGAAGCGTCAGTGGCCATTTTTCATTCCTTTTGTGTTTTTTAAGTATTTTGCTAAAAATATACCCTTTAAAAATTAAATATAACAATTGTGTGTCTTACTTTGAATTTGAAATAGTTAATCTTTAAAATGTCTGTTCTTTTTCGTTTTTGTAAGTGGAGATAACCCTAAGGTTTAGTTGAGAGAAGCTTTAGGCAGAACCTCAATTAAAAGTAATAAAAGGTTTATGTCACTGTATCCTCCAAATGTTATAACCAGAATGCTCCGGACAGCACCTTTTTATAATACTTAAGATAAACAATGCCTTTTGACCAGGATAAAGCAAAAGTAGGTAATTGTGCCTTCTTTACTCACTGTTTCACATAACTTCCATTTTTCTTCATCTGAGCTTTTTGGCATTGCTGAATTTTCTTCTCTGGTTTTCATGAATCTTTTGATAAAGAAAGCCATTTTTTGTGTGTGTTGTATTTTTACACAAAGGAATAAAACAATTTTTGATAAAGTCTGGTAAAGTTTTATAAGCAGCCAAAGTAAAGAAAGTGGAGTTAAAGTAAGCTGATTTCAAAATCCACTTAACTTTTAAAAATATTTTGGTAATTGAGATACTATTTAAAGAATACAAAGTATCCTAAATTTTATTATATAGTGTATGAAGTTAATATATTGCCAAGGAATTGTTGTGTTCTTTTTATTGCTTGTAATACAACCTTTTTTACCTAGTTAAAAAAAAAATTAGAAAGTGTCAAGCAGCTGATATATGAATTGTCTGAAGGTTGAAAATGTTGTTCAAAGGTTGAAACAGTAGAACAGGATTAACTTTTCTTTGAGCCGGCATAATGAGTTGGTGAGTTGACCTTTTCTTGGCCTATATAGAATAGAAGAAATAAATATAATAAATTTCATAGTATGATCTTAACACAGAAATAAAATATGAATGTATACCATTGCCTCAGTACTAGTTGTAGGCTTTTCTTTTTCATTCTTAGACAAATTTTTATGACTATATGTTTCATTCATTTTGTTGGCATTTATTGAATGCCTTCAAGATATAGAGTTCTTTCCTCTGCAGTATGTCACCACCTAGATGATACTATTATCAATAGGTTGTAGGGTTACAGAATATAATATGTCTAAATTAGTCCTTCAAAAATATCTTAAGAATGCAACAGAAAACAAATGCTATATTTTAATGTTTTCATAAAAAAAGGGAGGTAAGATATTTGTTTTATTTATTAAGCATGTATACATATTAAGGAGTCTGCCGTTTTTTTATTTGCCACCAACCTGGTTTTGTCTGTAAAGTGCATTCATTTCTTTTCTGGATTTGACCCTGCATTTGGCATGAAACTGGATTCCTTGCAAGTACATTAAGAATAACATTCCATTTTCTCCAAAGAGACCAAGTATATAAGAGGGTTTTTTTTTAAGGCACACAGAATATCCTTAAGCTCTCTGTACTATATTCAGTGGCTTTATGTTAGTGTTTGACAAATTTGAGTTCAGCTAAGATTTTACCAGTTACTGTACGACTGTTAACATCAAAGCAAATGGCATCCTATGTGATTTCATGTGTTGGTATTAACGGTGTGGCGTAACAGACCCAGTGTTTTTCAGCCATTTCTATATAGCCATCACAAATATATAGGAGCAAATCTAGAAATGGTGTCCAAATATAGACACCTAATTGGGTAAGCTTTCCCAGTTTAGTAGGCTCCAAATATTATAAAAATCCATTATATGAATAATTTTTTTTCTTTTTTTTAAAATCTATTTTATTGCGTTTTAGGTTTTGGGGAACATGTGAAGAACATGAGAATTGTTGCATAGGTACATACATGGCAGTGTGGTTTGCTGCCTTCCTATATGAATAATTTTATGCTGATCATTTTGCTCTTGAACCATCCATATAATAAAACATGCCGTTGATCATGGACTGTCCCCCAGAATTAGCATGGCACTAAGCTCACAGTTAATTATCTTAAGACCGAAGACAGTATCAAATAGTTTCAAAGAGTGCTGTCAACAAGGCTTCTTGAGAGTTGTCACTTTGTCAAATGAAATACAAAGATACACGATGAAGGGAGATCTAAATCATGAATGCCATCATGTTTTGGAGATGACAGAATTTGCTACTAATGCGTCGGTTAAAAACAAGACCAAACCCCAATATAGTTATGGCACAGAAGGCATTAAGAATTCTCTAAAGAATAGCCTTGAGTAGTGTGTGACCGACAAAGCTCTAAACTGTTGACAGCACATAGCTTTATGAGAAATGAAAAAAATGTATATGTCATTATATTTATTTATCCTACGAAAAAGCCTATTTGCTAGAGATTTAGGGAGTAAGTCTTCTGGTATTTGATTGGTATCCTAGTAAATGTTAAGCTTATAAACAAATTCAAACTAGAATCAGCAAACCAACATACATACCACTGAGCAAATTGCATTTTAATTATTACTTTTTTTTTTTAACATACTTCCTTGGCCTATCAAGTAGCATTTTAAAATTAGCATTGAACAAATGCTGTCTTATAATGCCTATTTCTCATTAAGCCTGTGAAATATAAACATAATACTTAATATATGAAGCTTACTGAATTATTATTTTATCCCACCATACCATCATCTCTGTCAGGGTTAGCATTAAATGGCAAATCATACTTACCCACAAGCCCTAGGATAGTCACAGTCTACTGAATTAGAAGTGTGCTGCTAAAATATAACTATATCTGATACATATAAAGAATACATAAAGCTAAACATAAAGTGATTCTATGGTATAGCTGCAATTATACAGAATACTTTGAGCCAAGTAGAAATAAAAAAATGGACAGTTTCTATATATGAACAAATATATACATATATATTTAAGATGACCTCAGTTTTTCTAACGTATAGCCAAACTTTCAAATCATAAGCAGAACAAAATTTTGTTCTTGTTTGCCTTAAGTTTTGTCATTGTTAACTGAAAAAAAAAAATACTGTATTGTATGTTGGTATAGTTATTTCCTATACTTGGTTAGTTGATAGATAAAGCTTCAGAAATTCCAAATTTATAAAATATCATTTTATTTTTTGTTTTATCAAGATAATCTAATCTGCCATTAAATTTTCTGAGTGATTATTTAATGCAATTAGACTTACTGTTTTGATTTCAATGTGAGATCTCTTAATTTCTGAGTACATCTTAATTTCTTCCCACTTTAATTTACATTTTTAAATTTAGAATTTTTTTTCATTGAAAATTTGGAACATTGTTTAAAATTTGCTTTTTATATCTAGAATAAATATGCTGTTGTTTTAAGTACATAACCTCTTATAAACTCCCAAAGTCCATTATAGGTATGCAAGACAGGAACACATTATTTCCTTCTCATTTTCAGTACCTCTAGAGATAATATTGTAAAGCATGAAATTTCTCAGGAAGATATGTATTTCTGAAACAAATGGGTATAATGTGTTCATTGGTATATGTGCAGAATTAAATAAAAGAAAAACCTTGAAGCAGAATAGTTAGATTACTTTATAATTTGCTTTAATATTCATAGCTTGAAATTTTTAAGCCATCATTAAATTTCACTGTTTCAGCCAAGCTACAAACATTACCTAAATTTTCGGTGTTTAGTTTGTCTCTTTTTCGCATCCTGTGTGTTTTCATGTCTAAATTATCTTATTTCCTAGACTCTCTTGAGCCTGAGGGATCCATTACAGTTTCAATGGGTATTGACTTTTGTGATTCTACTCAGACTGCCAGTTTCCAGTTGTGGTAAGTTCAATTGTTCCTCTGTTTTTTTATATTACCTGTAAAGGATAGCAGATCAAAAACTAAGCTTTCAACAGCTTGTGTGTGTGTGTGAAAGACAAAACATTTAAACAAGTGTTTTTGCTTTGATAATGTTTAGACTGCCATGAAATAGTTGTACAAATTATGTGCAATATGTATATTTTTAGTATTCATTAACACCTAGCCATTACAATCTGCCATATGTGATTGAAATTCATGGTTTGTTCGTTAAAGAAATAAGTAATTTTACTAGTAATTTTTAACTTATCACTCCAGTTTTAGAAAATTTATGAGAAAATTCATGAGGAAAATCCAGGAGAAATTAAAGACATTAATAATATTATTAAATAGCCCAGAGAAGATATCTTTTGAGATATACATATGTGTTATCTTGAGATTCTTAAGTGGAATATTATTGATTCCATCAATACCTAAAACCCACACTTTTTTTTCTCTTTTTACATCAGTTTACAAACTGCTTTGATAAAAGTCAAAAGAGAACATTTATACAGTTGGCAAAGGTTTCATAGCTGAATGTTATTCAAAAGAGCTTTTCTAGAATTGGATTTTGTTGTTGTTTTTCTATAATGCTTTACACATTTCTCATGAAATTCAGAAGCTATTAGCAAATTAGTACAAAGCTATATTCATGAGTCATTGAGAGTTATCTTTGAACTCTTTTCTTTTTCTGATATAAGGCACAATTGGCTATTTTGAATTGAAGTTTCTTTGTTTTTATTCTAAAAAGAATTTAGACATTTTATCTACGTTTTAGCCAGCTTACATCAGAATTTGTTGTAATTTAAAAGTCTTTGAGTTTTAGAAATAGACATTTTAAAATAAATTTATAGATTAAACATAGTGAACTTTCATTTTCATATACCTTTTCAGTTTACCAGTAATTCTGGCCTACTATTATACCTTTTATTGCCGAGAACCTGCAATGATAAATATAAGCAATGTAGCATAACACATTGATTTTATGCAGATCATCACCTTTATGTTTTGGGAGGTCTGCTATATTAGTGATATATAAAAACTGATTACTTTTCCCAACATTGCCTAGTAATTGTTTATTATTTTTCTATTAGACAAACAACACAGATCAATATTACTGAACAACAGGCTATGAGTAACATCACTCTAAATAGATTTGCCTCTAACACCAAGGTATATTTATTTTAATGGTTTGGACAATGTGAACCCAATGACAAAGCTCATGTACCAAGTTAGACCAAAATTAAGAACTAAAAAAGATTCCTTTTTCATATCAATTTATATAAAGAACCTTTTGATTCCTGTGTAATTGTTTTTTTTTTCCAGTTTTTGTTATAAAGACTTCCTTTATAGTCTATTGAACAGGATTTGCATTTTGTCTTTCACAATTAACTAAGTCCTTTTAGGGATGGATATATATACAGGTAGTATTTGATTTTTATCTTTTGCCAAGGTGTGTATGTGAATAATATTTTTCTAAATTTCTTTTAAACTAATATTAGGAAAATAATTCATATGTTTCACATAGAAAATGCCCTTAGCTATTAAAAGCATTCACATTTGTATTTTTTGCTCTTGTAAAGATGTAAGTTATTTATTTTAGATTTTGTTAAGCACACAGCATGCTAGATCAAAAATTTTGTGTGTGTGTTCCAAAAAGAGCACTTTGTCTTGCATCAAATGTAATTGATCCTGAAGCAGTGTAATCACAATTACTCACTTTCTTAATTGGCCTGCCCAAAATCAGAAAATGGAAACCGATCGACAGTGTTTAAATCAATAGCTTCATAGTAGCGCTTGTGGGGGTAGGGAGATAGTGGTAATGGGTAGATCAATTGGTCTTAGATGCCAATCACTGACTGTGCCTTTTGCATAGTAAACAGCAGTTTTTGCTTAGTGATGTGCTGTATTAGTCTTGGTAGTTCAATAAAAAGAAAAAAAGAAACAAGAATGGCTGATATTGAATTTTTTCCTTGAAATGCATTATACAAATCGATACATAAAATTATGGGTAATAACAGCATATTTGATAAGAAGCCTTCAGAAATGCTGAGAACATGGACCCAAAGCCTGACAGGTACTCTTTTATTTGTTAGAATAAAAAGAATTAGAGTAAAATGATCCTGCTTTAGCCTCTGGATTAATTCTGTATCATTGTAATTGTACCTATGGATAAACAGATACAGACAGAACTATTATATTAAGCTATGTAGTTATATGCATATTTGATAAGCATTTGTGCCTCTTTTTTTGCTTTGAATTTTAAATGGTCATCAAATTAAGTTCTTGATTAAATTTATTGAGATTGAATATGTGTGCAATATACGTAAATATATTCTACCTAAAAGTTAGTGCAGTGCATAAACAGATCCTCGTCCTTGGAATCAGCAGATATGCATGTATTAAGCAGTATGGGAAGTCACACAACTTACTGCTAGTTAGAGGACTGAGCACATGTTTTTGTCCAAAGATCTGTTATACATTCTTTAGTAGTTAATGAGCACTAAAAATATAAGAAAGAATGCCATTAGTTGACCAGAAATTGTGAGGCATTATTGACAGAAAGCAAATAGGAGCAGATAAACAATAACAGAGAAAATGAAAATCACAGGGTAAAACACTCATGGGAGAAAATACCATGATGGTAAGAACCAATCTGGCAGAAAATCAAGCACAAAGTAAGTGAAAAGTTAGGGGTCTTAAGACAGTTAGGGAATTAACTCCTTCCAACCCCCGAGTTCCCCAATGTTACCCCTGACAACAGGCAACATACACATTTAATTTGAGACTTAATAATAAAACTGCAAAGAAAATGAGCCGCTTGCCTGGGAAAGATGTTTTGGTGTGGATGTGGGTACCTACAAGAGCAGAGCAGGGTTTGAGTTTGTGTGAAGGAAGCAAGGATGGTCAGAGATGAGATGAAATACAGTTTTATCCGAGAGAATATCTATCCAAAATATTCTCAGATCCTTCCTGCTAGGGTAAAGCCAATGTTACATTTGTTGGTGGGGAGGAAAGGCCATTTCTTGCCTGCCTGCCTGCCTGCCTCCAACTTCATGTCCACATAACCAGTCAGTATCTTGTCCACTTACAAAAAATAAAACTTCAGTCAGCCCACGCAGGGGAGAGGAGGTCCATAGTAATGACAGTTGCTAATTCAGCAGATGAATAATGGAATGGACACAGCTGAATACTGATTTAGCATTCTGGAAGAAAGAAAGGGTCAAGAAAATCAACTGGAATACAAAGCAAAAAGGCAAGATGGAAAATAGGGAAGGTTAAAAGGATCAGTTCATCTCAAGGAGCTTTGGCAGGAAAGAAAAGACAATGAAGGGAAGAAATAATTTAGAAAATAAATTATGGAGAACATTTTCCTGCTGGACATGGCGGCTTACATCTATAATCCTAGCACGTTGGGAGGCCAAAGCAGGATAATTGTTTGAGCCCAGGAGTTCAAGACCAGCCTGAGTAACAGAGCAAGACCTCATCTCTACCAGAAATCAAAAAGGATTAGCCAGGTCTGGTGGCACACACCTGTCATCCTAGCCACTTGGAAGACTGAAGTGGGAGGATCCCTTGAGCCCAGGAGTTCAAGGCTCCAGTGAGCTATGATCACACTACTACACTCCAGCCTAGGTGACAGAGTGAGACCCTGCCCCCAGTGAATGAATGAATGAACATGTGGCCCAACAAAAGAAACACACAAGCCTTCAGATTAAGAGGGCCAGACAGGCTGAATGTGAAAAAGTATCAAAAAGACCATGTCCTGTTGAAATTTTTGATCAGAAGAATACTCTATTATCTTCCAAAGCAGAGGGAAAAAAGCAGCTTACCTAAAAAAGGACAATAATGAGAATGGAATCAAATTTCTCATCAGTACTCTTACCAGTTCTGGAAGTCAGGAGGTAAAGGAAATTACCTTTAAAATTTTGAGGACACCAAATAGTCATTTTTCAGTGAAGGAAAGATTCTATCAATCACTTTACCACCTACACATCCTTGCTGAAATGATTACTCAAAGATATACTATAGTAGAATATTTTCTTAAATCTGAGACAGAACCAGGCATGATGAGGCATTCCTGTAGCCCCAGCTACTCAGGAGGCTGAGGCAGGAGGTTAGCTTGAGCCCAGGAATTAGAGACTACAGTGCACTATGATTGCACCTGTGAATAGCCACTGCTTTCCAGCCTGGGTAACACAGTGAGACCTTGTCTCACAAAAAAAAAAAAAAAAAAAAAAAAAAAAAAAAAAAAAAAAAAAAAAAAAAAAAAAAAAAAACCTGAGACAGAGAAAAACATAAAATTTTTTAAAACATACCGAGCAAAGAATTCTACCCATAAAATGTATCAATGTATAAAAATAATTGTTGACATAATGTGAAAAATAAATATTTACAATAAACTGGAACCAAAATCCTCACATAGACAAGTGGAAGGAGGAGTGATGGTATACTAGGGTTCTTGTTATGTTTGACAAGATAATTGACTGATGGCAAAAATAAGTTTAAATATCATTTAAAATATTAAAGATAACTACTAAAATAATAGAAATGGGATGTATTATAACTTCTAAACAGCTAAAGGTAAGAAAAAAGGGAGTAAGTAAAACCTGACCAGGGCCGCCTGTGGTGGCTTACACCTGTCACCCCAGCTCTTTGGAAAGCCAAGGTGGGAGGATCCCTTGAGGCCAGGAGTTCAAGACCAGCCTGGTCAGCATAGTGAGACCTTGTGTCCTACTAAAAAAAAAAAAAAAAATTAATAAATTTTTAAAACTTGATCAGTTTAACCAAGAGGAAGAGGAAAAAGTACAGCAAACAGAAAACAAAACAAGATGGCTGGCATGGCCATGCACATCACCCACACTAGTTTTGACAATTCATGTCAGAGAATTAATCCTACTTTTACTAAGCAGGTAAAAACCAAAATTTAACCTATGCTATTTATGAGAACTCCACCTAAGAGAGAATGGCACAGAAAAGTTGAGAATAGAAAGATGAAATGTGTGTGTGTGTGTGTGTGTGTGTGCATTTATCAGATAGATGTGCTAAAACTAGAAAAATTAAGCATTTTAGGTAAAAAGTAATAAAATATTTTGTGTTCGTTGTAATCCTTCAAGAAACTATAATTGTTACAACCTTTAAACTCTGTAGTTTTATCATTTATAAAGCAGAAACTAGTACAAATACTGGGAGAAATTGTCAAAGCCATGATCACGGTATATTTTAACATGCACATTCAAAATTGACAAATCAGAGAGTAAGGATAAATAGATATAATTACATACAGGTTTAATGATTTAATTACCAAGTTTGATCTAAGGTATATATGTTTACAAAGAATTCCTTATTTCCTGTGTACAGAAAATAGTCACTTTTAAAAGCACATATAGGATGTACAAAAAAAATAGGAAACCTATGGGCTAATATGATTATAGGAAGAAGACACCTAAGAAAGATTCAAGACAAGAAAGATGGTAAAACACAGAGATCTTTTAAGTTATAAAATAATACTATACGCTTCTACACCAATAAATTGGAATCTTTAGATGAAATTAATGGCTTCCTAGAAAAATATAAATTAGGAACAAAAGCAATTAAGTTGTTTCAGAACCTTGAAAGAGAGAATTTTTCTAGAACGAAAGAAAAGGAAATCATCTCACATCATTCTGTAAGTCTAGCATCACCCCGATTTTAAAGCCCAAAAGGGTAACACATGAACATGGAGCTCAGTTACGGTTATAAATTCAAATGACTTCTGGGCCATACAAGTTACCCATAGCCATGAAACATCAGAAACAATCTCTTTTAAGTCAGAAAAGTAAAACAAGGATATCTGCTTTCTACACTATATTACACATTATAATGGAAGTTCTAGCCAATACAGAAAGGCACATAAACGCCACTTGCAGTATAAATCCTGGAAAAGAAGATAAAAAAATTATAATTTTTTTTTTTTTTTTGAGATGGAATCTGGCTTTGTCACCCAGGCTGTAGTGCAGTGGTGCAGCGTCGGCTCACTGCAACCTCCATTTCCTGGTTCAAGCAATTCTCCTGCCTCAGCCTCCTGAGTAGCTGGGGCTACAGGCACTCACCACCACACCTGGCTAATTTTTTTATTTTTAGTAGAGATACGGTTTCACCATATTGGGCAGGCTGATCTCAAACTCCTGACCTTATGATCCACCTGCCTCAGGCTCCCAAAGTGCTGGGATTACAGGCATGAGCCACCACGCCCAGACAAAATTATAATTTTTATTCAATGTAATTATCAATCCAGAAAGTTGGAATCAACAGAAAATATATTATTTAATGAATTTAGAAAGGTGGTACAAATACTTATGTAGGAAGAAAACAACCTGAAACTTTCCTAAAGGGCATAAATGAAAATATAATCAAATATAAAGAAATATAAACATAACAATAAAAACAGTAAATATATCCTGTGTTTTTAAATGGGAGACAGTATTGTACCTCAAATTAATCTTCAGATTCAATGTGATTCTAGGCCAAATTCCAGTAGGCCTTTTCAAGAAACTTTACAAACTTCTAAAATTCAGCTGGAAAAGAAAATGTATAAGAAAAGTTAACATTTTTAATGAAAAAAGTCTTCCTCTATAATAATTTAAAAATACCATAAAGCCACAAGAATATTTTTATTCTGTATAATTGATACTGGCACAAGAACCAATGAAACCACAGAATTTAGAAATTTAGAATGTATAGGTCAAAAAGGTGGCATTTCTGATCCATGGGGAAAGAATGGAGCATTCAGTAAATGGTGTGAGGACCCGTATTTGGAAAAAATAAAGGTAGCTTTCTCCCACAGATTATACCAAAACACATTCCACATGGATTTATTATTTAATTATTAAAAACTATAAAAGTATTGAAATATAGTATAGATAAATATATTCATACTCTGAGGACAAAAGTCTTAAGCAAGACACAGTACCCAGAAAGATATAAAGGAAAATGATTAATAGGTTCTTCTACTCAAAAGTTTAAAACTTCTCTGCAAGAAAAGAAAAAGTAGACACCATAAACAAGATGAGAAAGCAGCAGTGCCACTTATTTGGCAGAAAAAAAGTTTAATAACCAGAACGTGTAACTCTCACAATCAAGGAAAAGGATTCCGGAAGAAAAATAGGGAAAAGGCTAAGAATAGGCAATTTACAAGAAAATAAATGCAAGTGGCCAACTGGCATTTGACAAAGATGTTCAACATCACTAGTATTCAGGGAAATAAACATTAAAACATTTCACCCATCAGATTGGCAAAGTTTTAGAATAGTTTTTATAGCTGGTATTGACAAGGAAGGTAGAGAAAAACATGCACTCTTTTTTTTTTTTTTTTTTTTTTTTTGAGACAGAGTTTCGCTCTCGTTACCCAGGCTGGAGTGCAATGGCGCGATCTCGGCTCACCGCAACCTCCGCCTCCTGGGTTCAGGCAATTCTCCTGCCTCAGCCTCCTGAGTAGCTGGGATTACAGGCACACACCACCATGCCCAGCTAATTTTTTGTATTTTTAGTAGAGATGGGGTTTCACCATGTTGACCAGGATGGTCTCGATCTCTTGACCTTGTGATCCACCTGCCTCGGCCTCCCAAAGTGCTGGGATTACAGGCTTGAGCCACCGTGCCCGGCCAAAACATGCACTCTTGTATGCTGTTTGTGGGACTTTAAATTGGCAATATCTGTAAAACATACTTTTCAATTCAGCAATTTCACTTTTAGAGTATCAAGCTGTATTTGTGCTTGTACAGAAATAGATCTAGCCAAGTATATTATTTAAGCACTGTTTTTAATGGAGAAAAATTGGAAATGATAATCAGTGGGGGAATACTTAAATAACGGTGTATCCCTATTACATGTGTAAGTTTTGAGTACCTCCTATGCATTATTGCATTTTATTTCATTAAATAGTTAAAACCACCCTGCAAGATAAGTGTCATTTATTCATAGATGAGAAACTTGAGTCTTAGAATAGGCTGCTTGTCCATTTTTGTCTTACCTACAAACCTTACCTGTTTGGATCCTATAAAGGAATCTATGAACAGAGATTACATGTAGTACAAGTATATATGCTACAGTTAAATGTGTACCAAGTAGAATCTTGCCTTACATTAAACTTTCATGCCCTCTGGTCCTATGTGGCTAGGCTATTTAAAGCTGCTGTAGTAATAGTTCTTCAGTGATCTGGTAACTGTTAATTCTGATAAATTTACATCTATTATCAGTCATTTTCACATTCCCTATCCAGGTTGAGGTAGTTACTTGTAGAAATGGAGATATCTTTCTCTCCCGTGTTTAACTAAAGGAATTGTGAAGAAAAAGGAAAAGAAAAGCTACATGGAGAGAGAAATAAACCAAAAAGAAGGAAAAATGGTAGAAAAAGAGATGCATATGAACTGGAGGACATCCTAGAACACTCACATAAATGAAAGTAAATTTTCCCCCAAGTAGAGAGGAAATGTTTCATCTTAGCCCTATTATAAGCCACACCTTGCCTATAAGATGAAACTGGCTTACAAAGTGAGTTATGTACTAGTTATATTAGATTTTGTATTTGGTTGTATGTAACAGAAACCCAACTACAGTGGCATGACCAAATAAGGATTTATTCTGCTAGAACAAGAACTGCAGGGGTTAGCAGTTCAGAGCTGGTGCAGTAGCTTCCCAGTGTCTTCAGGAAGTAAGGTCTTCCACCTTTTTGTTTCATGTGCTCATTTTGTTAGCAAATGCTGGTCAACTTCATGGTCCCAAAATGGCTGCTCCACCTCCAGGCTTCCATCTGCATTCCAGGAAAAAAAAAAAAAAAAAAGGAAAAAGAAAAAAAATGACATAGAGAAAGGAGCCAGGTTTATATCAGAAAAGCAAAATTTTCTCAGAAATCTCCACTGAATTTCTGTTTACAATTCATTGTTCATAACTGGGTCACTTGATCACTCTTAGCTACAAGAGAGGCTGAGAAATATGTTTCAGTTGGGCTCTCTAACGCCTTGCTTGTTGCTAGGTGGCACGTTTCAGGATCGCTTTCCCCACTGCCCTCAAACAGCTAGACTTTCATGATGCCTTAGAAGGCAGATCTCCTGCCTCTTCTCTCTCTGAACGCCCCACCCTTCTCCCTTGGCATCAGTGCTGTCGAGCCACTTTTAATTGAGGAGTATGTGGTATCCTTCGGGAGTGCTGGGAAGAAGCATTTCTATTAAAAAGAAAAAAGAAGTAATTCAAAAGTGTTGTACATGATAATGAAACTCAGTGGTCCCCTAACTTTTAAAATTGTGTACCTCTTAATAAAAATATTTTGAGTATGTATTCTCTAGAAGTATATTTGTAATTATATACATGTGTGTATACCTATGTATGTGTGTGTATTTCTCACTGTGCTAACATGTATGTACACTAAAAAAGACAAAATCAGAGGCCAGGCACAATGGCTCATGCCTGTAATCCCACAACTTTGGGCGACCAAGGAAGGAGGAGCACTTGAGCCCAGGAGTTCAAGATCAGCCTGGGCAACATAGTGAGACTCTGTCTTTAAAAATAAATAAATAAATAAAGCCAGGCACGGTGGCTCATGCCTGTAATCCCACAACTTTGGGCGACCAAGGAAGGAGGAGCACTTGAGCCCAGGAGTTCAAGATCAGCCTGGGCAACATAGTGAGACTCTGTCTTTAAAAATAAATAAATAAATAAAGCCAGGCACGGTGGCTCATGCCTGTAATCCCAGCACTTTGGAAGCCCAAAGCAGGTGGATTGCTTGAGGTAGGGAGTTCAAGACCACCCTGGCCAACATGGTGAAACCCCATCTCTACTAAAATACAATAATTATCCGGGCGAGGTGGCGGGCACCTGTAATCCCAGCTACTAGGGAAGCTGAGGCAGGAGAATTGCTTGAACCCAAGAGGCAGAGGTTGTGGTGATCCAAGATTGCGCCACTGCACTCCAGCCTGGGTGACAGAGTGAGACTCTGTCTCAAAAAAAAAAAAAAAAAATTAGCTGGGCATGGTGGCATGTGCCTGTAGTCCCAACTATTTGGGAGGCGAAGACAGGAGAATCACATGAGCCCAGGAGGTCAAGGCTGCAGTGAGCTGTCATCACACCACCGCACTCCAGCCTGGGTAACAGAGCTAAGACCCTGTCTCCCAGAAAAACAGAACCTAAAAAGGAATGAGAAAAAATAAATATGATTAGTAGGGTTTTTGCCTATATCTCAGTGGATTGTCTTGTGCCTCTGACTTTGGAGAACTTTGTATACAGTGACTTGAAGCTGAAATTTTAGATTTCATACTAAGTTTGTTTGTAATTTATGTGTGTGTGTGTGTGTGTGTGTGTGTGTGTGTGTGTGTGGTCCACATATGCATATATATACATCTTCTTCTAGTTCTTCATCAGTCTTTACATATTTCTCTTAAAGTGACCGAGTCTTTCCCTCCATCAGGTTTGGTCTCATTCTTTGAGTGGCCTACCTGCAATCCTTTGTCTCTTAACCACTCCTTTTCTCCTGTTTCTGAAGAAGTATCCTACTCCTTTCTAGGTCTAACCCACTCACCTAGTTCTTGTGCTCTTCATCCCAACCTCTTTTACCACTCCTAAGACCTTGTTCTAACAATTATTCTTTGTTTCTTCTTCTTCACTGGCTCTTTCCCCTCAGCCTCTAAACGTGCCTGGTTTCTTTAGGTGTTATTCCTTTGCCTTTTCATTCTCAGGAAGCTTCTGCTTTCTGTTCCTTCTTCCATTGCCAGTCTTCCCTTCACCCCTCAACTCACTGCATTGTGTATTCTTCCTGCAGTGTCAACTGCCCTGCTAAGGTTAGCAGTTATACTTCTTTTTATCCCTCATCTTACTCTGCCTCCCTGCAATATTTGGCACACAGCATTTTTCCTGACCACTCTCTCCAATCTCTTCTGCAGGTTGCTCTTCTTCTGTTTTTACTTAAATGCAAGTCTTCCCCAGATTTGCACTTCATCCTTTTCATGGTATCCTCTTTTCCTATGTGATTTTATATACTTATAAGGCTTCAGCTCTTCCCTACACCATTCTTACTGCTTCCAAACTCTATGAACTGCCCTGTCCTCTCCTGATCCATCCTCCCTCCCTCCCTGCCTCTCTTCCTCTCTCTCTCTCCTTTTCTTTTCTCTTTCTTTCTTTTTTTCTTAGACATGGGGTCTCACTCTGTCACCTAGACTGGAGTACAGTAGCGTGATCATAGTTCACTGCAGTCTCAAACTCCTGGGCTTAAGCAATCCTCCCAGCTCACCCTCCCAAGTAGCTAGGATTATAAGTACCTATCGCCATGCCCAGCTGGTCTCCCTCCAGATTCTTGATTTGTACTTCCAGTTATCTGCTGAATATCTCTTCCTGGGTAACTCAGTACTCAAAATATAATGTGGCTAAAGCCAAATCATTTTCTTTTTTTTTTTTTTGAGACAGAGTCTCGCTCTGTCACCAGGCGCCAGGCTGGAGTTCAGTGGCACGATCTCGGCTCACCGCAACCTCCGCCTCCTGGGTTCAAGCAATTCTCCTGCCTCAGCCTCCCAAGTAGCTGGGACTATAGGCACACGCCACCACGCCCAGCCTATTTTTTATATTTTTAGTAGAGACGGGGCTTCACCATGTTGGCCAGGATGGTTTGGATCTCTTGACCTTGTGATCTGCCTACCTTGGCCTCCCAAAGTGCTGGGATTACAGGCGTGAGCCACCGCACCCAGCCCCAAATCATTTCCTTTAAGCCCCCAAATTCCTTCAACACATTGTCATTCACCCAATTGTTCACATTAGAAGGTGTGAAGTTTCTTCCCTCCATTCATCACCAGGTACATCCCTTCTATTCTAGAATATCCATAAAATATCCCAAGTTCAGTGCAGCTCCCCCTAGGGAAGCTGTATATTATAGTGGAATAAATATATACTTTGAAGTCAGATACACCTGGGTTCAAATACCAGCGCTGTCGGTTGCTAGCTGTGTGACCTTGGGCAAATTGTTGAACTTCTTTTAAGTTTCTTATCAGTTAATTTGAAATAACAGAAGTGGAAACAATATGAGGCCACTTAAGATCCTTTTTAGGATTTATTAAAGTAAAAAACACAGTAAATGCTTAAAAAAAAAAAAAAACCCACCTAGACTATTAAATTAGACTCCTAACTGATCTGCCTGCGTTTGGTTTCTCCCTTACTCCCATCTTACACACTGCCACTGGAGTTTCTAAAACATAAATGGGTCCATATGCTTTCCTATGCCAAAAATCTCTAGTAGTTTCCCATTGCTTCAAGAAACACTGAAACACTTTTGTCTCAGTTATATGAGTAAAGTAACCATATGGTTTATCACACTTATCAGAACACTTCAGAGGGTGAAAGGAGGCACCAACTGGAAGGATTCCACAACAATAGCCATAAACTGGGACTATTCCTGGGAGGACTGGGATGAATGGTCATTCTGTATATAATAATATGCAGTTTGCCCCCAGCCTCTTCTGTTGACATATTAGGCTGCTCATCATTCCCAAAATACAAGCCTAGAATGCCCTCTTTCTCCTCTTGGACGTAAACTCAGTCTTTGCTCCTGCAGAACGCTTTCCACATATCTAATGTAGTACCTGCCATTCCATTATTAGTGTAATTTCTTTCCCTCCCACTAGACTTGGGAGCTTCAAGAGCCAATCTCACTTGGCTGTAAATCCCCAGCTACTCACACACTATGTAGGATCAAGTTTGTATTCAATAAGTATTTGTTGAATTGATAAATTGGATTTATTGGTTTGCCTTGGACAATCCACATGTGGAAAAAATATGAGGCTACTTACAAGAATACAGTACATAATAGCATAAAATAAAAGTGGATTTTATGTTCTGTTTTCATATTATGTCATTTGTCTATCCACACTTCAGTAAAAACAGATTTGGTTGACACGGTCATTCAACACTCTTTCATCATGGCCCTTCCTTCAATGGAATGTAAACTAGGTACCTGGAGACACAGCAGCCATGTGGCAACCATGAGGATGAAAGCCAACATAGTAAGGTTGGCAGAGTGGAAAGCTAGAGAAATCCGGGCCTCTAAAGGCTTTTTTAGGCCACTTAATGAGCCAGTGGCTGGTAACTGTTAAGACTTCTTGTATTATAAATGATCAATGCCTCTTTTTCAAAAAACTCTTAGTTGGATTTTCTGCTTATTTGCAGCCAAACACAATACTATCATTTAGGATACACTCATCAACCCACCCCTAAACATCTAACTTTAAAAAAATTTTAGACTGCTTTAGTATTTTTTTTATATATCATAATATCATGAGACTTAGGTAAATGCACTCTTAAGTGTTTTTCTATCTGATATTAGAACAAACAAAGTTGGATTTCTTAAATTCTTCATATCCCGTCATGTGAAATAACAACTTTTGCCACATTGGTCAATGTCAATGAATAGCACTACTAGAAAATAAGGGCTTTTTTTTTTTTGGAAAACAAGTTTGCAGATGAGATATTAATTTATTAGCACATATCTAAACACAATATGGTCACTCCATTTTCTTCTTCATTAAAAACTAATATTTTTAAAAAGAGATCTTAACTGTTTCAGACCAAAGCACTCCATCTTCTATACTTTAAGATGTATACAAACGGAAGGTAAAAGATTACTTCTTCATAAGCTGCATGAAGTGTTTCTTCAGTGGTAGTGTTTATATAACCTTACTTTAATTTTTAAAAGTTATTTTTCAAATGGGATAATTTACTATACCTATGTAGTTTTGTTTTAAAAAAAAATCCTGATTGAGATAACGTATGTATTTTTCTGCAAGTAATGTTATTTGGAAAAATGTTTAAGCCTTTTTAGCTGTGATATTTAAACCAAAAAGATCTTATACTGTATATGCTAGCATATGCTTTCATCGCACTGATTTAACTACTTAGTATTGAGAATGTTTGTTTACGAAGCATTTAGTCAGCTTGATTATTTTTCTTCAGTACCAAGGATGATTGCTTCAGTGTTAATATTCAGCCACCTGTTGGAGAACTGCTTTTACCTGTGGCCATGTCAGAGAAAGATTTTAAGAAAGAGCAAGGTGAGATTTTTCTACAACTTACTAGAAATTTACATATCAAATAATATGTGCTCATTCCTATACAGTCTCTAAAATAAATTTTCATACGTACATAGCCATTAACACATATCAGTGCACAATCTTCCAGCTTTTGTTAATGCTTTGCACTTGTAACATAACCTTAAAAATGGATATTTGTCTATATTCCTGGCATACATGAAAATTGATTAATATGCCTTTAAAATGATAAATTAATGCTTAATCACCTTTTCAATGCTGAGAGTTGTCACTTGTCAACCTGATGACATACTAATGGGTTTTGTATTATTGAAAGTGCCAGGAATTGGGGACTTTACCAATGTCCTACCACTGTAATTGTTATGTTTGTGTATTTTTTTCATTGTAGAACATTTTTTATGTCTTATTAATGTATTTGTCCCTGTACACATTAAACTACCTTACCCTTCAAAATAAAGTTCTAATTATGGCATTAAAATACTTCTAGTTTCTTTTGGCCTAATTCTATATTAAAGAAATGCTGTGTTGTCCGCACATGTTAGAACTGAAGCATTTTAAAATAAGTACCTAAAAAGAAAACATTTTCAGTAAAATGCGAGTATTAATATCTGTAGTTGGCCCAGAGTCAAACACACCTTCTAATAAAAATGAGGTGTTTTTTTTCATATAAGGGGACATAGCTGTCTGATTTTATGTGTTTAATTAACAATAACATTTATAAAACTGAGGCATATTTAAATGCTATAGTCAGCAGTTTTTAAAACTTTATGTGCCTCTAAGTCATTTTTTCCTGTGGAGGGTGTTATCAAAGATCCCTTCATTTTGAGGTAGTAAATCATTCCAATCAAACCCAGAACATACTAGGTACACACAAATGCCTACACCTAAGAGGGGCATGCTTCCTGGCACTCCGTTATTCTAAGCCTTTGCAATTCACATTGTCAAAAAATCTCATACAAGGCCACAAACTAGTTGTGATATTTTTGCTTGGACATTATTTAAGCGATAAAAAATAATGATGAAATCTGTCTTTGCCTTTGCATTTCTTGGGAGTTGATTATTGCTATAGAGGACAGTTATCTTTGTGATTTTATTTTTCTATTGACAAATTGAATTGATTCTTATATTTGCTATTCTTACCCTTTGCTGGCTAAAGCCTGCCTCTCTGCTTTACATCTGCTCAGCAAACCAAGGTGAGTGGCACACAGTGACTGAATAAGGCTTTGGCACATTTATTGTTAAGGGGATATTCTTTTTTTGAAAAGTGCAGCTAAAGTGTATCTGAAGCAGCAGATTATTATATACCCATTCACTCCTTCAGCTTTTGTTTAGAATACTTGATATTTCGATCAAATTTTTTGTGCCCTGCTGTGACTGAGGGATTTTTCGCTGACTAGCCATACAGAACCATAAGTGCATGAGAGAGGTGCACTTGGAGAATAGCTGTGGTCCTCTGTGGAGTTGTTGCCAAAATTCCTTTTTCTTCTGCCATTTTACTTCTATGGTTGTTGATTATTTGTCTGAATAAATCTGGCAGCTGTTTGCTATGTTTAATAGAGCAGAAAGGCTACTCTGAATAAAGCTATTTGAAAATTTGTTTATATGAAGTATTTGTAAATCCTTGCAAGTCTCTTGGCATTTCTGTATCATTCTTTCTGTCTTCCTGAATTCGTTCTCTGATGTGGAACTTGATGCTGGCAAATTTAGCACAGGTTTAAAGAGTCTTTTCAATAGCATCTTTTTAGTTATAGATTACAGCAGGTTTGGTGATAGAGGTCTCAATCCTCAACTTTACACATGTATTTGTTATACTGCTCTGGTAAGAGCTTAGCTTATTTACACAAAAGATACCTAGAAATCTCTCGCTAACAGAAAATCCTAAATTAGAATAAAAATCCATTTCCTCAGATTTCATCAATGCAAATTCTGGAAGGTAAAATGCAAGTAAATTTAAGGGGTGTGTGTGTGTGTGAGAGAGAGAGAGAGAGAGAGAGAGCGATATACCAGCTTCAGCTGTTGAATAAAATGCGTTTACATAATTAATATCTTATTTCATATGGCACATTTTAAAACTCAAGAAGTACATTAAGTGTATTAATTAAATTTAACTGAAAAATTATAAGAAACATGGGGAATATGGTTCTGTTTTTATTCTAAAGATGTGCAAATTGAAAGGTGTACAGTATTAAATGTGGTTCTAACAGAGTGTTACATTTTGGATTAGTATTTTTTAAAACAAAAAAGTTTTACTTGTAATATACAACTTGATCTATCACGTTTTCTCAGTTGTTTCATTTAGGATTTCATAGCTAAACAGTTTTTATATATATAATAAGATTGGTAGTCAAAGTGGTAAATGAAAGATTAGGTTATTCTATACATTGAAGGCTATCTATATAAGCCTTCATCAGAAGCATGATTTATTCATTGCTGTGAGTTTCAAGCATTGCAGAATTAGTTAATGATCTAGCTGTGAGATGCTTTCAATAAGAAAATAACATGGGATCTCTTTTTTACTTAAAAATATTTAATTTGGTTTCTTCAAACAGTTTTAATTTCAAGAGGCCTAAGCCGAGCACTTATTCAAAGATGCGTCCTCTTATTCATTTTCTTTTTGTGAATTAAATTGCAAATCTAAAACTTAGAAATTTTTTTGAATTTTTATCCATTTTCTTCCTGTGACTTAAATTGCAAATCTAAAACTTCAGAATTTTTTTTTGAATTTTTATCCATTTTCTTCTTGCGAATTAAATAGCAAATCTAAAACTTAAAAAATTCTTTTGAATTTTATTTTTTTACATTATTTGGTTTGCCTTTTAGCAGTTAATGACAGCTGATGAACCTAAAGTAATTGCTATCCACAGCCTTTACCAAAATTTACATAGACTCTAATGAAGCCACAAATTCTTTAGCCTGACGATATTTGAATATTTTTCCGGTGATTTTACCTTTATTATATATGAACAGGCTCTACAGTGTTTTAAAGTATTATTTTTTAGGAGAAACTTTTAATGAAACCTTCGCATATTTTTCTTTTCTGTTAATCTGAGAATACCTGATATATTTTCATTTAGAAAAATCTCTGGTTTGAGAAACCTAAAATGTTTACTTAATTTTATTATGATTTATGCATCCATCTTACGGGTTCCTAGCTAGCAAGATGCTAATTCTTTAAATGGTCAGACATTTACTATTTTCTGGCCCTTAACTACCATAAGCAATCATATTTGATGCCCCTTAATTAGAGCACCTTTTTTTCTTTCCAGGTTCTTTTTCCACCTCAGCAATCGAGACAATACATTTGCTTACCATGCTGCTCTCCTAAGTGTTCTTTTGCATGTAAATTAATCTTGATTCAGTTTACACTGTCATGCTGAGTGGTACAAATTGCCTATAACAATAAAACAGCATGAGTTAAAAATAAAGGGGGGTGGGAAGGCAGATTGAATGTGTGCCTTACTTGATAGGATGTTACTTTGCTTTATGCCAATACATTAGCTGACGATAATGAATCTTCTGTTCTGAAAAGCATGGTTTAGTTGATTTTTTTAATTTTACTTCAATGGAGCAGTACCTTGTCTTTTATAGAACAAGTTAGGCAAACCATTAATGACAAGAGTGTTAAGGTTAAATATGAAGCAATGCATTCACTTCTCTGAGTGCTATCCATCTTTCCATTTACAGGAGCTTGACAAAAGTACTGGCTTTGTACAACATTTCCTTTAATTACATGCTGCGGGAAACAGGCTTTTAACATAAACATAGTTGCATTCATTTATTCAGCAGTTGCTCTTCAATAGAGCTTAATGGAGAAGGTTTAAATCCTAAATGAGTACACACATCTCTCAGCAGTGTTATGTCAGCCACTGTGCTTTACTTAAAAGCAGTGTTTGACTGTTTGTATAGTTTTTAAAGCTTTTGCCTAATATTGAAGTTAAACGGTCTAAGACAGAACATAGTGTTCCCAGAATTTGAAAGTGGTTAGTAAAAAATGCTGCTTGTTAGAAGCTAAATAGTTCTATTTTCTAACTGACAGCAAAAGCCTTTTCACAGTGTTAGGCTTTAGTGTTTTCATACTGTTAATCATAGGGATTCTTTTAAATTTTAGGTTTCACTTGCAATAAATAACTACATTAAATATATAGGCCTGAAGGTACAGGGTCTTTTGAAAACATGCAATCAGATTTTTCCTATCTTCATCAATTTTGTAAATTACCATGCACATATCAAATATCTCAAAGAGTTATAGGTTTTAATAGATACCATTAGGTGTCTATGACTTATATCACAGTTCCAAATAAATGGTATTTATTGTAATTAATTTGTTTTTTAACTTGGGTACTAAATTTCAGTATTTGTTCCAAGTGTGACATGTATGTTGTTGAATTTGTTCACGGAACATGTTTACAGGAGGTTTTCATATTAATGGCATGTCTTGCATTAACTCTGTACGGTTTTGTTCATGCTTTTGCTTAACTTAATTTCTTTCCTAAATGTTATTTGAAATATCCCTAGAATTTCAGAGTTTTCATTCCCATTTTTTCCTTCATTTTCAAAGTTTTTGCTTTAGAAATTTCAGTCAGTGTTTTTGTCAGCAACTGTAGTTCCATTCACTAGGCAAGTACTTTTGTCTCTAAGTACAGCCTAAATATTTGCACATTTTCAGCGACTTCCAGTCATTGTTGAGATAACTTCTGTCTGTCATACTGAGGCCATTTATCAGGTATTCCTGCTAGAATTACTTTGATGTGTTCTCAAGCAGCATTTGGCAATGAAAGATCTTCGAATGAATAGAAAAAATAGCAATAGCAACAAATACATTTACATATAAAGAAGTAAAAGCTTACTAGTTTATATAAAACTCAGATTGAGTATATTTTTAAAAGAGACTAAAATCAATGTTTCATATTTGTGATTCTAAGTTTTTAATCCTATTATACTTAAAATTAGATTTATTGAGTGATTTTTTACTGCATTTTTACACATTTCCCTATACAATGAGGATTTTAAAAAAATCTTTAAAACAATTGCATTTCATTTTAGTTTTATAATTATCTTGTAAATTACATCCTAAAGTGGTGTTTTTTTTGTTGGAAAAAGTTTAAATTTTGGCCATGAGCTTAAAATTGTTTAAATGTAATTTTCATAAAGAAATTAGTAAAAGGGAGCCTTCTTTTGCTTTTACAGGAATGCTAACAGGAATGAATGAAACTTCTGCCATAATCATTGCTGCACCACAGAATTTCACTCCCTCTGTGATCTTTCAGAAGGTTGTAAATGTAGCCAATGTAGGTGCAGTTCCTTCTGGCCAGGATAATATACACAGGTAGGTTCACTAACATATGATGTGAAAGTGAAGATGACTTGAATATGTATGAATATATAATTGTAAATTTATTGTATCCTTTGGAAATAATAACCCCTAAACATACACACACACACACACACACACACACACACACACACACACACATTCCCTTTGTTTTTTTTCCTGATGGTATCATTGTTGATTGGTTTGCATTAAGGCTCTCTTTCCCATCTCAGAGCATCCTTATCATACTGGTGTGATCTTTCTTGAAAGATATAGAGTATATTCATATTTTAAATAGCTTGGTAATTTGTGAAGTTACCCTTTATGAGATGGTTGAGATTTCATCTTATTTCACCATATTCAGTAGATGTCCAGGAAGAACTATTCTATAAAGCAGTATAGTTGGACTTTTTTAATTGAAAAGGAGGAAGTTTGGGTACTACATACAGATTTCCTTTTGATAGCCATCCCCTATGACTGCTTCCAGTTAATAAAGAGCTGATAGATGACCAACATGGGGGCAAATACAGCTTCTGTTTCTTAGACCAGTAATATTTTCTATCGCCAAGCATCTGAAATATGGGATCCAAGTTATTTGTCCTGAAAGGCAGCAGAAAATGTGATTAATATTTGCCCTCTTATATTTTTATGAATGTCAGTTGCTTTACATGAATATAAAGATAAAAATAATTATCTCTTATCCATTTGGTTATTGCATAGTCCTCTGTGAGCTTAAGGGAATTCATTGCAAACCATCTCATGGCAGGCATACTTCTGCCATTAAAAATATCTACACACTGTATATTTAGTGTGCCCTTTTTCTATAATTATCAATTATAGAAAACAAATTTACCATCAAAGGGAAGGCCTGCAGACCTTAAAAAACTTTTTTTTTTTCAATTAGCACAGGACCAAGAGAGGCCCCAAATGAAAAGTGCTACAGGTGATTTGGGTTGTAGACTTAACTCTGCCACTAATGGGCTTGGTATTCTTGGGCAAGCTATAACTTCCTATGTGCTTTACACTCCCCATGTGTTTGAAAATGAGTGGTAAGAAAAAAAAAGTGGGGGAGGATTGAAATGAAATTCTGTGATAGCTATGAAAGAACATTAAATTTGACCTCAGAAGAGCTGATCTGCCATTTCTCTATTCATAGTTGCCTAACTTCACTGCACTAATCACGCCAGAATAAAAACTGCATGTACTAGTCGAAAAATAGATTCACTTTGTACTGTTTTTTAACGATTATAGGGTTCTTAAGTTGCTCAAGAGGTCTCATGCTTTCATTTCTTAATTTATGACAAGCTCTATCTATCTCATGTAGGGTGCTGATAAAATAAGAAAATGGTTGTAAAGTCATGATACAGACCACCACAAAAATACAACTTCTTTATCAGTTAATGTTGTTCAGTAGGGAAAAGAGTAAACAGCAGCCTTTTCCGTGAAAATGAATCCTTTGATTTTGAGTTTTTCTGTTTTAATTTTATTCTGCTTTAAATACTTCTTTTCACTTTCCTAGGTAATTTTCTCTAACAGAAGCTGTTTTATTTATGGGTCCTTGGAATTATTGAATTTACTAAAATACCAAAATGCCATATGTCAACTATAACTCCTTCAGTATGAAATTTTACCTGACACACCTAGTATCCAGCAATACTGCAGTCATGTTTTAATATGTTCTTTTGTAATGTACAAAAAAAAATAGAGTAGCCACTGTTTATGTTGGAACATCTAGTTTAGTTTTGTTTTGCGTATAGGTTGTTTTGGGCTTTTTAAAACATTTTTCTGAAAGCAATGGCAGCTGTCTAGATTTTTGTTTCTTAGAAGAAAAAATGTCAAGGCTGCACAAGGTGGCTTACATCTGTCATCCCAGTACTTTGGGTGGCCAAGGTGTGCAGATCTCTTGAGCCCAGGAGTTTAAGACCAGCCTGGGCAACATAGGGAGATCCTGTCTCTACAAAAAATATAAAATTTAGCCCAGCAAGGGCTAAACCACGCCTGTGGTCCCAGTTACTTGGGAGACTCAGGTGGGAGGATCAGCTGAGCCTGTCGAGGTCAAGGCTGTAGCAGCCGTGATCACGCCATTGCACTCCATCCAGCCTGGGTGACAAGAGTGAAACCCTGTCTCAAAAAAAAGAGAAAAGAAAGAAGAAACATGAAATTGCAAAGCCCCATAAAATGAAAGCTATCTTCTTATAGGGAGATAGAGGGACTCTTAGCACAGTTGTATAATTCTTATTAAAGATAGTTGCCAGTAACTTGTCTTGCTGGTTTGGAATGTAATGCCTATCATACCTGTTCAATTCATTTATATTAAAATTATAGTCAATTCTCAATGTCCATGCTAATGAAGGGGAGACACACAACTAGGAAGCATTTATATTTGACTTTGGAATGCAGATATTGAACTCAGACTTAATGTTCGTGGTCCTCATACTCATCCACAGTGTCTTGAAGCTTTTCTGTTCTAGCCCTATCATCAGTGGCCTGATGTTTGACTCTGTAACTTGGGAGAGGGCCCAAGTTACTACAGAGTCAAAAATGAATAAAATGCCTGTAGATACTTAAGAATAGGCTGTGCTGTCTTAACTTGCTTCTCAAGTCCCACCTTACTGAATTGAAAATATTTCATATTTGCTTTTATAGCTAAAGTATGAATGTGCTAATGTTCTGAATTTTAGAAAGCTTCCAGGTAACAAACACCTAAAGTTATTTTTATTTTATTTTATTTTATTTATTTATTTATTTTGAGGTGGAGTTTTGCTCTTGTTGCCCAGGCTGGAGTATACTGGCACAATCTCGGCTCACTGCAACCTCTGCCTCCCAGGTTCAAGCGACTATCCTGCTTCAGCGTACCAAGTAGCTAGAATTACAGGCGCCCGCCATCATGCCTATCTAATTTTTTGTATTTTTAGTATAGACGGGGTTTTAACCATGTTGACCAGGGTGGTCTTGAACTCCTGACCTCAGGTGGTCCACCCACCTCAGCCTCCCAAAGTGCTGGGATTACAGGCAAGAGCCACCATGCCCAGCCAGTTATTTGTATTTTTTATGCAGCAATTGACATGTATTATCCTATATATGTAACACTTTTTGTCATTCTTTTATGCTCATAGCAATTAAAACAAAAGCAAACAATTGTTAATAAACCTGTACTTTTGTACAGATTTTTTTTTTGCTTAATTTCATTTAAAATGAAATCGGAATTAGTGTTTACATTATAATAATAGAAATTAACTGTTTACCATTTTATTGAAATAAATGTTTTTAACTGTGGTGTTCCATATTATATTACTCTATGGAATTAATGTTTCTATTTCTAAGCTTATATATTATTTAATTTTTAATGAGAAAATTGAAATCCCTATGAGATTTTGAATGATTCTCTTATTCTTTTGTGATAGTATGTTTTTGAGTTTATAAAGAGTAGGACCCAAGCCACTCTAACATTTATTAATGGTAATCAGTTTGGGATTATTTTTAAAAACACCAAGTATGAAAAGCATTTTCGTTAATGGTATTTTAAGAGATTAAAGTTTTCAGTATGATAAGTTATTCTTGGCTGGCTTATATTCTGTTTTATTTTGCAGGTTCTTTTCTTTCTGAGAGGACTTTTAATAAGCATTAGTGTATTCGTTCTAACCCTTCAATGAATAGAGTTTCCCTTGCCTAATTTTGGAATAATTTATTTCTACTACTGTTCAAATTGTATATATTTTTACATTAAATACCAGATAAAGAAATATTTAGTATAAGAATTATCCAAGGAAAAGTGAACCTTTATTAATGTGTAGAACTATGTAATGGTATAAAGTACAAATTTTAATTGAACACTTAGAAAATGATTCCTAACACAGCAACAGAACATGGCTCTCATTAAGAAAAAGCCAATTAAAGAAGCACAGGTTTTATGAAATTCACTTCAAAAACCAGGAACATTTTCTAATTTAGTTAATACTTTTAAAAATCAATTGAGAAAGTATATCTACTTTTCTATTATATCATTTTTAGTTGTAATTTTCTAAATGAGTGATAGGATCAGAGCCAAACAGTATACTATTGAGAGACTCAACTTTATCTTCATTTCTGTCATACTTACTTGAAAAACCTGCTCTTTGAGAACAAAATCATCTCATTGAGATATACAGAGTGGCCAGACATGGTGGCTCACACCTATAATCCCAGCACTTTGGGAGGCTGAGGGAGGTGGATCACTTGAGGTCAGGAGTTTGAGACCAGCCTGGCCAACATGGTGAAACCTCGTCTCTACTAAAAATACAAAACAAATTAGCCAGGTGTGGTGGCAGGCACCTGTAGTCCCAGCTACTCGGGAGGCTGAGACAGGGGAATCGCTTGTACCGAGGAGGCAGAGGTTGTAATGAGCCAAGATTGCACTACTGCACTCCATCCTGGGTGACAGAGTGAGACACCATCTCAAAAAAAAAAAAAAAAAAGAGAGAGAGAGAGAGAGAGATACAGAGTTATGGTCTTTGTGTCAATCTGCTGTTTTCCAAATTACAGATACTGCATGATAAGGAGTAATACAGAATGAGAAGTTCCATCCTCATCAAAAAACATTTATTAAATATGTAACTGAATATCTTCATTTCCTGTGTAAGATATTCAAATTTATCTTAATGAGTTATACTGTACATTGTGATGGTCTTAATGCATATTATTTAAGACAGTACTAATAAACAAATACATAAATAAAGTGTATTCGTTTATTAGAAGGGCAAAATGGACAGCATTAAACTAGTATATGAGTGGACTGCAAAGGAGAAATCTCGAGACCTAATGTGTTCAATGATAGGAGATTAGAAATGTTAGCTGTGGGAATCCCGGGTTCATTCAGGGCCAGGAAAACTTCCTTGTGATTCTCTGTGAAATATCCAGGAAGGGTTTATGAAGGTTTGTGTTCAGCGTCGTGGAAACTGAGGTACTTTGCTTTTATTACATTGCGTGTTCTGTGATAACAGCACTAAGGAGTAGTGCAGTGGCCAAAAAGCAGAAAACAAAAAACCTATAGCTCCAAAATCACTAAGGCTTTTCTGTACAAAAGAATCATGTGCGAGTTTGTGTAAAACTCAGATTTCTGGAGCCCACCCCAAAAACTCAGTCCACAGTTTGAGACTGTCCTGAATTATCAAGCTGTAATGCCACATGGCACATTTTAAAATATTTTGTCCTATGTTTATAAATTTTCTCTTTTACTGATTAGTCCATAAGGGATGTCAGTAAATGAGATGTTTGGTTTAATTTTTCTTACACATACCCCAGAATGCTCCAGCAAGATAGTGTATTGTCCACTATAGGAATACGTTAAAGCAGTGTCTGTAAAACAGTCTTAGACCATAACTGTGTGTGTCTTTCAGCAGTCTTAGCCATCTCACATTTTCACCCATAGTTGAAAAAGTTGTCACACTGACCTACTCATTTTCCCTGTTCATAAACCACAAGTTAACCCTATAAGGAGGAAATGTGATATTTGAGTGAAGGCAGAGTGCCCTGTCTCTGCCATGATTCTGTTTTAGTTCTTAGCTTATTCAGTAAGATTCTGGAACAACTTTCATTATTAAATTCTATTCACTACTGATATTCCTTTCCTCCCCACCCCCCCCCCCGTATATCTTAATTAGTAATTTGGATTTTGTTTATCCTGTCACTTTTTTAATTTGCAAGCTTTTAACATATGCAACTTGTGGATAATTACAATCTTAGTCGAATAAATGTTGTTTTACTATTGTCACTTAGGTCCTTAACTATTAGGAAAGTCTGGTGCTGTGAATGAAACAGTGTATCCATGGCAACCAGGCAGTCAACTTTTTAATTTATCAACATACATGAAGACAGCTTATTTCAAGTTTAAAATAAAAGTGTTATTATTTAATTCAAGTACAGGTAAAGAATAATTTGTTTCATTTCTTTCTTTTTTTTTTTTTTTAAGGCAAGGTCTCGCTCCATTGCCCAGGCCGGGGTGCAGTGGCACTGTTACAGCTCACTGCAACCTTGAAGTCCTGAGCTCAGGCAGTCTTCCTGCCTCAGCTTCCTGAGTAGCTAGGGCTACAAGTGCATGCCACCATGCTCAGCTAATTTTTGTTGTTGTTGTTTTTGTAGAGACAAAGTGTCCCTATGTTGCCCAGTCTGTTCTTGAAATCCTGGGCTGAAGCAATCCTCCCAAAGTGTTGGGATCACAGGTGTGGGCCACCACGCCTGGCCAACTTGTTTCATTTCTAGGCCTTAAATGCATGCAGTTAATCACCATTATTACATACCTGTTTAAAGGTTGCTAATAGGAGAAATACTGGCACATGTTATTTTTGGTATCCTAAAAAGATCTATAATGTGTTAACTCCTTCACTTAATATTTTTTTTTGGAAACCTTTATGATAGATTTTGCTAGTGCTAGAGTTGCAAACACAAATGGCAAAGATACTTCCTGATGGTGTCTCTAATATTTCCCTTTCTCTGTTCTTAGGTTTATTAACTTTTGAGTTACTGTGTTTGTTTGTTTGTTGTTTTCCTCTCTCTTGGTAACTATATGGAATTTAAATTCTGGGTAATTTTGGAGAATTGTACTGCAAACTAGTTTTTGCTTATCAAATAACGTTGGACGTCTTATTGCCCTAATTTTGTAAGTCCTGATACTACTGTCAACCTTCTTCACTGTATAAACAGAAACAAAATTTTATATAAACAGTTTTAAGTATAAAAATATCAGGTTTAGGTCTTTTCTACAGTATGACAAATTTTGAGTCTAAAACAAGACTGAGGATTTGTAGAACCTCTTTAGTAATCAAAACATTTCTTTCTCAGGTTGGTGGCTGTCCACTAGAGGACAGCACTGCTTTTTTATCTGACTGCTTTGAACTCTGCAGGCCCTGAGCATAAATTCATTGACAAACAAATGCGGACCTCTGTTAATTTTCACCCAGAAAGCATATTTGGATATTTCAGAAGTAACCAAACTGCACAGCTGATTTTTACTTTAAAACATTCTGTATTTAAGTTTAAGTTCGCCATTTAATGTCCTCTAATGCAACAATTTTACTAATAGGAATGTATAACTGTTTCATGTAAAAATGAAAGAAAGATATTCTTGATAGTTTTCTTTCTGGGTTGACAGTTTTGTAAGGAATCAAAGAGAATGGGGTAAGAATGTATGTGTTTTATTATTAGTTTTATGTTGTTAATCCCATCTCACCCCACCTCACCAGACAAACCAGAAATGCTCTGAAATAACTGGGATGTTTTATGTCTTCTTTAAGCAAGTGCACTTAGATTTTTTAGCTTTCCTGTATAAAGAAAAACAATGCATCATTGGCCTGATAGTGTGGGGAATAATTTTTTATACCATTTCTAAAGATTAGAGTAGAAACTAGAGAGTCCTAAATTATGGTGGTTGTTTATTTTTTATTTTAACTTTCCTCATTTGAACGTTAGAGAAAAATACTACAATACTGTTAGGTGATATTTTTAAATAATAAGGAAAGTTTGCACATTGCTTTGTGTAAATTCTCTGAACTTAAATCACGTCTAAATGCTTTTTTTGTCCCTCACTATCAATTCAATAGTCTAATGGTTTAACTTTAAAATACAATTTTATAGTCAGCAAAATAGAATTTTTTTTACAACTTACAAATTCTCTGCGTGTTTAAAATGTTCTACTGTATTAACCCAAGGTAATAAGAATTTATCATTTTAAATCCTTTGGCAGATAATGCTGGAGCTTTGGTATTGATGTTTAGGAGGCTTATTCAAACCAGTATTTCTTACATATAATGATTGTGTGACTTCATTACACATTTGTCAACTTTGGACTAATTATTTTTATACAGCTAGGGCAGGGCACTGCATCTTGTGATCGTCTTTCTTACTAATAGGATTCTGTCTGCTTCAGCAGGCAGTAATTGAAGGCTTCATGTACAGAGTATAAAAAAAAAAGTTTTAGCCTGAGTGGGTCATTGTCACAGCTTCTGGTAACCAGTAGAACAGAAAGCACAAGAAAATTGAACTCAGAATAGAAAAATCAGAAACCAGGAAGAGTATTCAAGAGAAGAAAAAGCATGTCTTAGAGCTGTTGCATTAAGTATAGCAAATCTGATTCTGTATAAAAAAATGTGATGTTTGTGACTACCCTGGAGACTGACGCAGCCTCTCAGATAAATATTTTTAAATTCATGTTGTACTGTTAATTTTCATTGTTGGAACAATTGAGTTGTAGGATTTCTTTTCCTTCTAACAAAGAACATTTATGGTTCATAGCCAATTTGTCACAAATCCTAAAAAGTATAGTTTAAGTGCATGGGGAATAAATCTGTGTATTATAGATAATAGATTTTTTTCAAATTTGTTGTTACTATTTGGTTTGTTTTTATAATTCTGACTATAGTGAAGACAAAATAACTTTTGAAGAAGAGTAAAACATTTTTTTTAATTTAGCTTTGACAACCAGCTTATTCTGTCTTTTTCGTAAATCTTAAGAATTCTTATAGGCATCAAAGATTAAATGTCAATTGCTAGAGATAAGAGACAAAGAGACATTTAATAAGATGAAATACAGATATATCCAAACAGTTTTACCTTCTCAGTTGGTGATTACAAACAGCGAGTGGTTGGTGGTAGAATGAAATGAAAAATATCTAGATGGTATCTTTTAATAACATGGAGCCCGTCGTACATAGGCAATACATCTTTAACTGTCATCCCACTTATTTGTTCTCATTTGTGGTGTTACTGCTTTTCGAGGTTGATTGGTCTCCCTGTAGTCCCTCCCTGTGTTACAGCTCCATTCAAAAAGGCTTTGTATTTTTTATTGCTGGTGTCTCTTTAAGGAGTGTAGAGTAGGGGATATTTAAAATGTTTTAAATCTTTAAAGGCAGAAATTTAAAATATGACGAGGAATCAACTCAGCACGCTTTGAATTCCACATTACTGCAAAGTCAAGTAAACAATGTTTGAAGAGAAGAATCTTCCTTCTTAATGTTTTTGGAACAATAGGTTATGTGCATATAAGGTAAATAGGAAAAGCCTTATCTGTTGACTGATAAAAACAAATTACTAAAGGTGCATTTTTGTATAGATGAACAGAATTTGTGCGACCTGGAATCAGAATGCTTGGGTTCAGATTGCTGCTCCACCAGAAATTTGGTGTGTGTGCTATTTTGATAGTAAGTTCTTCAACTTCTGTGGGCCTCACTTCCCTCATCTGTAAAGTAACCCACCTCATAGGATTAAATGAAATAATTCCAGTGAAGTACTTAGAACCCACTGCCAGAACACAGTAAGCGCTTAACAAATGATAGCTGCTATCAGCATTATAGTGATCAAAAACTTCTCATGCCTTTTGAAAAAATTTCGTCACAGTGTGATCTTAGGTCAAGGCCAAGTACAGAGGTTCTGATATCAGCCATTAAGTTTACTATATAAAATCTAACCCACACAGACTTTGTAATCAATGTTTCTGATATCCCAAAGCTAGCTATTACTTATTAATTAGTACTCTTTCCATAACTACCTTTTGCGTGTATGTTAAAGCATAGCCTGTGCAAGTGTTGAATGTTGAATAAATCTGGGTGATGGTTTTTGCCTTCCCGAGGGCCAAAGCAAACCAATTTTGATCATGCTGTGTTCCAATTAAATATATCCTTTCTGAACTGTGAAATGAGAATGTCAGAACATCTGATCTTCTAGTCTTCTGCTCTAAAACATTGCTTCCACCATTTGTGCCCACTAAAACATAGAGACCTAGTTAATAAAGGCAGTAGCTCTTACACCAGCTAGCAGATTCTGTTGCTAGGATGGTTTGCTTAGCTTGTTTCTACTGCAGTGTAAGCACATGCCTCTTTTCTTTCATACCCCTATTGTTTATAGTGCTGAGAATTTTGTGGTAATAGGATTTCAAAACATGTCCAAGATACTAATTCTAATCCCTGCCAACATACTGACACCAAAATTGACATTTGTCTCTGCCAATTTTATATTAATTATAACATTAACTCTAAGTTTTTTTTTAATAGAAAAGAGATAAAATGTGCCTTGGGGCTGTGCAACCCTGAAATTCAAACAACAGTGCTTTTGTGTTCCTATTCAGACATAATCTCCTTCTCTATGGTCCCAAGGCACAAGTGTTAAGTAAATAAAGGGACTAATAAGACCATTGTTTACATAATTATAGCCCTATCAGAAATAGGGACCTCTGTTGAAATATTTGTTGCGTGAATTACGGACGAGATGACCAAATCTGTGGGAAAAGTTGCATAAATGAATGGGAAAATAGAGCCACCTCATATCTTTTGGTGATGTGATTTAACAGGAATATACAAACAGCATTCTCCTATGAAGCAGAAGAGCCTGAAAATTTTAGACAAAAGAAATGCATAAATCTGTGAGGAACCCTTGGAAAGAGAGATCATTTTGGGGCTGGTGATCTTTATGTTTTCTCAAAGATGAAATTGAAGTACCTAGTTCGTAATCTCTCGTGTACATCTGAAAAGCAGATGAATGCGTTAAAAGGTTTATAAAAACCTCTTTAAAAACATTGGTATGATTTATATTCCTAAACTGGTTACTTACAATTCCTTCTCTCAGTAGGAACACTGCTCTGTCAGATTCCTTGCAAGTTTCAGCATGCTTGTAGAGTGCACAAATAAATGACTAGGAAGATTTTCTAACATATTTTGTTGAGAGCCCATTATCTAACACTTTATAATATTTGAAAGTGTTCATAATATTTGAAATTTAATAAAATTAGCGTATTTGCTTTGGTTTTGATACATTATTCTAATTATTGTTGGAAAACCTAGCTTTATCATTTTATTTTGGCCAAAAATTTCTTGTTTGGCTTCAAAAAAATTAATGTGTTATGAGATCTTGATGTTATTTTTTTTAAACCCAAAAAAGAAATTACTTTTCATTTAAAGAGAATCTGCTTCCTGCTTAAGTGGCTAATATTTTAATTAAGTCGGGAGTGAAGTTTTTCTGAGTGTCTCCTGATAAACTCCCTCTTTTATGTTGATGGTAATTAAACAGATCCCTGTGGACACCATGGGCTCTGTGCAAGGCCCATGCTAATTGTCAGACATGAGACACTGACCAGTTGGTTTGCTCTTGAATAGTCCGCAGCGTGCTGTTAGCGCGGCAGTTTTATTTTTATGTATTGTGAGCTGTTGTCAGGGCTAACTGGGTGCCATTGTGGCTGAAGATGTTGCACAAATTGAGGCAGATGGCTCAGATTCAGACACGTGTCATAGAGAAAGGGGCAAGGGGATTGGCCCTGCAAAGTGGGGTCACAGGAGGTCACAGACCTGCTCTCCACTTGTTAGTGTTTTCAAAAGCTCATGTGCAGCAACTTTGTTTTTCTCCAGTCATCCCTGCAATCAAACCCCCTCCCCCAAAAAGTATATGGACCACGGTCCATGTGGAAAATGGAGGCTTGGGAGGTTCCCGTCCTCTTCCTTCACGACCCTGAGGCTCAACTGTGCATGCAGAATGAATTAGCAGGATTGACAGAAGTTCGTTGTGCCTCCGACGGCCTTTCAGTCAATTGCAGTGCTTAAAAGCCTAGTTTTGCTTTTAATTCCATGTAATCAGTAGGTTCTTCATGTCTTGGAATTTAGAAGTAGTGCATTAGACCTCAAGTTTCCTCTGTTACATTCTAAAGCAAAAAGAAAGATCTAATGTTCTAAATATTTAAAAACAAAGAAAAAGGGAAGTATGAGGTTGCACTTCGCTGTCACGTGATTTTGTTTCATGTCATCATTAACATATAGGGATTTAATTTGAATATTTTTACATGAGTGAATTCACTGAAAGTAAGAATTTTATGTACATAAAATTAACTTATTACATAATCATTTTCAGATATGAGGAGTTAAATTTTGAAGCTCTTTGAGAAAGGTACCTTTTCTTAACATGTTTTAAAAATAAAAATACAATGGCTTATTCAAAATGGCCCTATGCATGGTGAAATGTTAAATACCAAATGGATGACTGATTCTCAAATATATTGTAATAGAGAATTAGTCACATGCATCTGTTGTTTAAACTAATAAGTAAAATAGACTTCCTTTTTCTCTTCTGTTTTAAATGTGCACTAAAATTACCTGCTTGTGGTTAGCATGGGCTGGACGGTTTATTGATTTTTCAGAAGAATGCTTGGCTTTGGGTTTTTGGCAGTAGGGAGCCTGCAGCAAATTATTTCATTTGAGAAAAAGTTATTTTAAACCTATTTGAATGTATGGTATCTCCTTTTCCCTCCCCATCTCGTGATAAAAGGTCTTTTCTTCTTCCAGGTTTGCAGCTAAAACTGTGCACAGTGGGTCATTGATGCTAGTCACAGTGGAACTGAAGGAAGGCTCTACAGCCCAGCTTATCATAAACACTGAGAAAACTGTGATTGGTTCTGTTCTGCTGCGGGAACTGAAGCCTGTCCTGTCTCAGGGGTAACCTGCTTACATCTGGACTTCAGAATCTGGCACACAACAAAAGTGCCTGGCATCCACTACTGCTGCCTTTCATTTATAATAATAGCCCTTCCATCTGGCAGTGGGGGAAGAATACACTCTTGACATTCTTGTCTTCTGCTTTAGAATGCTAGTGTGTATCTATCATGTATGCAATACTTTCCCCCTTTCGCTTTGCTAACCAAAGAGCATATATTTTACTGTCAGTTAGCTCAACTCTTGAATCCATGTGGCATTTTCTCTGTCCTGCTGCTGCTTTTGGCCTCCTCATCTTCCTTCTTTTTCGACAATGGTAGACGTTGAATGAGATACTTAAAGTTCATTGGAAATCATCTTCCCTTCAGCAGTCAGCAAGAATTAGCAAAGAAGTAGTCTAAATGGCCTCTCAGCCTGGCATATGAAAACAGGACTGCATACTTTTTAAATCCAAATACAAAAATGCGATCTCTGCAAGATTTTGTTCTTTGAATTTCTTCATATTGTAATTGATTATTGATAACTGTCATCATGAAATTATCTCTCAATAAGATAAATAAACTAGCATATGAATTATATTTGTCTTTGCATTTTTAATGAGAAACTATCAGTAATCCTGAAGTTTATATGCTAAAGTTTTTTTTTATCTTAAAGTAAATATTTAGAGTGTTACATTATGCAGAGAAGCAATGTGATTTAGTTAGTGAAAGAAAAACCACTCCCAAACCAAGTAAATTTTCTACTCATCGTTTACTCCAAGGAAAAAAATGGTGTATTTAATAACAAAAACAAAAATCTTCATGTTGCAAAATAAACATTTCTTTCAATGTAGTTTTGATCTATTAGTAGAGATCTGATTATGTGGTCTATTATGCCTGCCGAATAAATTCTTTGAATCTCATTTTTCCTTATGCCGAACTTTGGAAGCTAGCATAAACTTACAGAAATTTCAAAAACTAGTTATGTGGTCAACATATTAGCATCTTTCCCTAGAGTATTTATTTTGTTTGCTAACTTAAGCAAGTTACTGTTTTTAAGGTTATTCTATAATCAGATAACTTTTCTAAGTTAACTTTTGTACATTTTTAAAACCAGTTGAAATTTTACTTCCTTTTTGATACAAGTTAATGGACTTTCCGTTAATATAACTTACGCCGTTCTTTTTGTATAGGCCACATCCATAGTGATTTTTAAAAAGCAAAAAGGAAGAGACTATACATGATTGAAGCATTATAGGAAAGGTGAAAAGAATGAAACTTTCTTGGACCATAAATATTGAGAAGAACAAAACAGACTGGAAAAATTATTTAAGTTTTCAAGCTGGTGAGATGACAAGAGTAAACAAAATTGTTCAATTTTACTGCTCCAGAAATACAGCCCTGAATCTCCGGGAAGAGGATGTACAGAATTCTTTGGGAAGAGCATGTACACATTGTACAGAAGCCATGTGTACATTCTGTACCATTCTGTTCCACGTGTACATTCTACACTGATTCTGTACCACGTGTACATTCTGTACCGATTCTGTACCACGTGTACATTCTGTACTGTTCTGCACCACGTGTACATTCTGTACCGATTCTGTACCACGTGTACATTCTGTACCACGTGTACATTCTGTACCGATTCTGTACCATGTGTACATTCTGTACCATTCTGTACCAATGCACAGAAGCCACGTGTTCCACCTCCCTGTGGAGCCTGAGCTCTGTGGGAACACACCCAAAAGCCCCTCTGTAGTCACAGGTCATTGGTATTTCCATATTAGCCCTATTTCTCAGAGCTTCATAACTTTGAATTTTAAGTCAATAACTTTTTGAAATGTTAGAATTTGGCAGGTTTAATACCCATTTTCTGAAGAAAAAAATATTTGCTGTCTTCAGGCAGGGGGAAAGTGCATGTTATGATTGAGAAAGCATTTATCTTTCCTTAAGTTGGGCACTCATCTTTTTTTTTTTTTTTTTAATAAAGGTGGGGTTTCACCATGTTGGTCAGGCTGGTCTTGAACTCCCGACCTCAGGTGATCCACCTACTTTAGCCTCCAAAGTGCTTGGATTACAGGCATGAGCCACCACACCCGGCCAAGCTTCAACTGTTATAACTGTTTATTCTCAGGAATGTGGGGCTGCTGGCAGGTTGTCACTTTACTGGGTTTGCTGGACTGCAGGCTCTAGCAGCCCGCCTCTGAGCTCCAGGCTCCAGGCCCCAGGCTGCCTTCAATTCTGGCCCATGTGTGTCTGTCTCATCCCTCTGGGACCAAATGCTACTAGGCCATGTGGTCTGCTTCACATTTCTCTTTCAGGGACCTAGGCTTGGGAGATGGCAGTTGTTCATGTTCCCCTTGTGACAGATCATCAGAGAACAGAGGGGAAAACCCAACAGCAAGCCATGCTCCAAATANTTTTTAAATAAAGGTGGGGTTTCACCATGATGGCCAGGCTGGTCTTGAACTCCTGACCTCAGGTGATCCACCCACCTCGGCCTCCCAAAGTGCTAGGATTACAGGCGTGAGCCACAGCGCCCGGCCTGGCACTCATCTTTAAAAGATAGGTCACACATTTGTTTTGGTGTTGGTGTTGGTGTTGTTGAGATGGAGTTTCACTCTTGTTGCCCAGGCTGCGGTGCAGTGGCATGATCTCAGCTCACTGCAACCTCCACCTCCTCGGTTCAAGCGATTCTCCTGCTGCAGCCTTCCGAGTAGATGGGACTACAGGCTTGTGCCACCATGCCCAGCTAATTTTGTATTTTTAGTAGAGACGGAGTTTCTTTATGTTGCCCAGGCTGAACTCAAACTCTACCTCAGGTGATCTGCCCACCTTGGCCTCCCAAAGTTCTGGGATTACAGGTGTGAGCCACCAGGTCCAGCCAATTTGTATTTTTTTAAACTAAAGAAATTTCAGTAGGACTTTACTTTTGAGTAAGTTATTTTTGGCTGCTAACTTTTAAAATTATGTTAAATCAATAATATAATGTACAGCAGTATGTATCAATTGTAGTTTGAGCCACCAGTTGAAACCATTTTAACACAAGTAGCCTAATACCATTAAAATATTTTTCACATAAAACAGAATGACCAAAGCCCCAAGTTAAATGTTTGATTTTTTTTTCTTCTGTGGTATGGTGATTCAGAGTTCCTTGCCTCATATTTCCTTTAACTTTATCATAATCCATGATTATCTTTAAATTGTTCCATTGAGTCAAGTTAGTCAATGTTGAATTCTTAATTCTAGCTATATTTTTTCATTTTAATGTTCACTTAATGGGACATTTTATGTACACCAATCTTGAAGGATGGCTCTCACAGTATTTTTCAGACTAAGCCTCATTTTTGATATCACAATACATTTGCTTTATTTATATAAGGAGAGGTTTTTTTTTTTATTTTAAAGAGACTGTAACAATGCATTTCTCAAATTAAAATACTGTATACTTGTCCTTCTTGATAACTATTTGCAAACATATGAATAACTTTAGAATAGCTTACAAAAAGTTTGCCCTTATAACCTATGTTCTTGTTAAGAATTTAGATGTCAGACAAGGTAAAAATCCAGATAAGAATCCAGAATGGGGCCGGGCGCGGTGGCTCACGCCTGTAATCCCAGCACTTTGGGAGGCCGAGGCGGGTGGATCATGAGGTCAAGAGATCGAGACCATCCTGGTCAACATGGTGAAACCCCCGTCTCTACTAAAAAACTACAAAAAATTAGCTGGGCATGGTGGCACATGCCTGTAATCCCAGCTACTCAGGAGGCTGAGGCAGGAGAATTGCCTGAACCCAGGAGGCGGAGGTTGCGGTGAGCCGAGATCGCGCCATTGCACTCCATCCTGGGTAACATGAGCGAAACTCTGTCTCAATAAAAAAAAAAAAAAAAAAAAAAAAAAAGAATCCAGAATGATGGAGGATTTCAAAAAAAAAGAAGAGTTGGACCAGCTAAAGGAATACCTAAGATCTTTCCCCTGACTTCTTTCCCCTCTGTAGTCTCTCTGATCTTCTAGGGAACTTTTTAAAAGGAGAAAGAAACCCTCTTTTCATGAAATGAGAAGGAAAAAAAGAGCACTGTTTACCAGGCTCATGCCTCTGATGCCTCATGCCACTTTGGGAGGCCGATGTGGGGGTATCACTTGGACAGGAGTTCAAGACCAGCCTGGGCAACAGAGCAAGATCCTGTCTCTAAAGTAGTTTAAAATCTAGCCAGGTGTGGTGGTGCATGCTTGTAATCCCAGCTGCTTGGGAGGCTGAGGTGGGAGGATAGCCTGAGCCAGGAGTTGGAGGCTACAGTGAGCCGTGATCATGCCTGGGTGCACTCTAGCCTGGGTGACAATGTGAGACCCTGTCTCTAAAAGGAAAAACAAAACAGAGCCTTACTATTCCCTTTTTGCAGAAAGTCTATGTCTACTGTGATTGTGGAGAACTACAGTAAACCTCATTCAGGGGTGTGGTAAAATACAGTTACGCTCTGTACTTACCCAAGAAACCCACATCTATTTGGCAATAAAGGAATGAGCATGTGGGCCTCCCTAAGTTAGTGAGCCCTGGTTTGCAAATAAATGTTGCTTATATCCTAATCCAGGCTTGCCCCTGCCCCAGCTGCACTTCCAGCCCCAGAGGCCCGCTGGGCCCGCCCTTTCACCTCCATGGCCTCCTCACACAGGTGACCACACTGGACTGGCCGGTCATGGGGGACACACTTTTGTTCTTCCATCAGTTGGGGCTGATTATTTGAAAGACAATGACTTCTCAACTGTGCTTGTTTATCTTCTTAAGTCCTCTTCCCCATCCCCACTCTGCCTTCTAGAACCTCAGGAAACACTTTGATGATCTCTTCACTCTCTTCCAGCCTACTTTGGTAACATGACTTTTTTTTTCCTACCACTTTTCAGCTGTGTTGTGGAATAAGCAGAATTTTATGATCTGACGTGGCAAGCTGACCACTATGTGATACTGTTTTCTAAGAAAAATATTTTAGTTTCCACATGGTCACTTGACCAACAAACTTGGGACATAGCTGTTTAAAAGCTGAGATGGTTTGTGAGACACATTGTGAGGCAGTGTGGCATGATCAGCTGTCAGTAACACCAGTGAGTGCCTTTGGGTCTAGGGGAAGAAGTGATTTGTGGGCTAGAAAGATCTGAGAAGGTTCCACGGAGGCAAGGAAGCTAGTGAGGTCTTAAAAGTGGGGTGACATATAGAAAACAGGGTTTCGAGCCATGGAAGAAGGGCGAAGATGTTATTCTCAGCTGAGGCTGTATCTTTTTAAATGTTTTGAAAATACCTTTGTACAGAAAGCAACACTGGCCACATCCAAGATGGTGATGTTTCCCCTCCCCCTCCTTGATCTCACTTCTTTTTCCCTCTCACACAGCCCCTCTCTCTCAAAGCCATTCCCCAAGTCTCCACCTCAATGGCTTGTGGTAGTTTAGAGCAGGGGGTCCCCAACCCTTGAGCCATGGACCACCACTACGGTGGCCTGTTAAGGAACCTGGCCCACCACAGGAGGTAAAGTGACAGGTGAGCCAGCGTTACCACCTGAGCTCCGCCGCCTTTCAGATCAGCAGCGGCATTAGATGCTCATAGGAGCACGAACCCTATTGTGAACTGCACATGTGAGGGATCTAGCTTGCACGCTCCTTATGAGAATCTGAAGATAAATGTAATGCGCTTGAATCATCCTGAAGCCATCCCCTTCATCCCATCCATGGAAAAACTGTCTTCCCTAAAACCAGTCCCTGGTGCCAGAAAGGTTTAGAGGAGAAATGAATGGTTGGGATATCATGGATGAGAATATCCTGCATTTGTGAACAGTGTAGAGGCCTAAAAAAAAAGTTGGGAAAAGCATTGAATTAGAGATCAGAAGAGGCAAGCATTGTTTGTGTTACTCTTCTACTTGGAGGCCAGTTTTAGATATTTCCTTGGGGATTTTAGTTATTTCCTGTACCTTTGCAGGTTCTAAAATGATTCTTTCCAGACCTGGTATCAAAGAAGCTAATGAATATTAAATTCTAGCCAGGCACAGTGGCTCACACCTGTAATCCCAGCACTTTGGGAGACTGAGGCAGGCGGAGCATTTGAGGTCAGGCATTTGAGACCTGCCTGGCCAACATAGTGAAACCCCGTCTCTACTAAAAATACAAAAACTAGCCAGGCCTGGTGGTGCATGCCTGTAATCCCAGCTACTTGGGAGAGTGAGGCAGGAGAATCGCTTGAACCTGGGAGACAGAGGTTGCAGTGAGTCGTGATTGCGTCACTGCACTCCAGCCTGGGAGAGAGTGAGTCTCTGTCCCCAAAAAAAAAATTAAAATTAAATTCTGTTACTGTCTATTTACTTGTTCAATGATTATGAGCCGAAGTGATATTAAAATTTCTAATCTTCCCTTGTGTTTGTCTTTCTCTGGGGCCAGTTTTATGTACATAGTCACTTATGCTATAATTCCTAGCTGATTCAATAAATATGTGCAACTGAAGACTGGACCCTCAGAAACTGACTTGAACCTGCCTTTAATACCTAAGACGTTGATTTCTCATCTGCGATCTTGAGGACCAGAGACACCAAAGATCCAGGTGTAACCCTAGAAACATCTTTGTTCTGAGATCTAGAGCTGTTTAGGAAACCTAACCGGTAGATAATTCTGCCAGTAGGCTCAATCATGTGAGGCCTTGGATACTGCAGATGATGCATGAGCTCTTGAAGAGAGCAGGGAAACTTCACCTCCTCTCACCTCCTGGGGTAGGAGGGAAGGGAGAGAGGCTACCAAGGAGACAGTGTCAGAACATAGCAGGGGAAGAGAAATTGGCTTTGTCAAACAGTACCCCACCAAGATTCCTGTTTCCGCCCCACCCCCGGCCAGAAAAACATTTTCTCACCCCATGTAAGAACCACATTTTTTTTTTCTTTAGTGATGTGATGAATGAGAAGTCTTGTTTCATGATAGGATCAACCAACTCCATGGATGGTAAGGAATTGTTAACACCGTGACCTACAAAAAGAAAAATGTTAAATTCTGCTTTTGCCAAGTAAAGAAAGGCCGTATAAAGGAAGGCCCTTCAGGCTAAATTTAAACGTCATTTCTAACGAGTTCATCTTTTGAATGCTTATTTCATCCATAAACCATATATAAAATTAGGAATGGCAACCAAGGGTAAGATAAGAACTCAAACATGCTGATAAGGGAGACCTGATGTAGAAATTTGGGGGACACCAAAAGCCCCTCCAACTTAAGTTTTGATTTTTGAGTTTTAAAAAATGAAGCCAGTGTGAAAGGGTCTCTTACTGGCATTCCACAGAAATCCTCATCACCCAAGAGCCCTCTTTCCTTGACTCCAAAGTCTTCGTTTTGCTCAGGCCTCATCAAAACCATAGGGCCTAAATAAAAATATTTTGTAAACAAAGTTATGGACAGCCCAGTTTTCTAATTGAAAGTAATTATGATTTCTGTGCTGTGGTGTAATTACCTAAAAAAATGTTATTTGATGATTAAGATTCTGGAGTGAATTGTGTTCTTTGGGCTCCTGCACCGTTCCTCCATCAGGGACTTGGTTTCAGCGGTGTGCAGCTGCTGGAGTTGATTTACAGTGCTGCGGCTGTGGCTGGTCATAAATAAATCCTCTTATATAGTTGTTATGAACACCTGTTAGATCATCTGTCAGCAAAGCGCTGTTCACATTTATCATGGTGCGGGAGTTATTTTACCTCAATCCATTTCCAACCGACTCAGCCTCCATCGCTGGCTTACTATTACCACACCATAATCACTTGCTCCCACTCCATGTTACAACTTGCAGATAAAAGATTTCACTACTTGGCCAAATTTCATAAATAAAGGAGCAGTTCAGTGCAGTAAAAGTTTATTTTTGTCATCATTTGTCACCCCATTATTCTATAAATCAAATGGAATAGCACTATTGCCAGCTCAGGCGTTGCTGTCAGCCTTAGGCATGGAAATGGTCCGTTTCTTCCTTTTAGATGAGATGACATGTCTTTCAGACTTAACTGGCTTAAGGCTTTGTTTCACCCATTTTATTTTATTACCCCTTCGGAAAAAAATCCTTGGGGAGCAGAAAGACTTAAGGAGTGAAATGGAAACAGAAAACAGAGTCTAGCGTGCTGCTTAGCTGAGTGATCTACGCTCCCCCACGTCTAGTCATTATTAGTAATTTGGCCACCGCCCTCACACACTGCACCCTTGGCTGAAGATGCTTTTCATAAACTTCCGAGGGGGTCATAGTTTCTATTTTGGAAAGGCCATTACAATGTAGAGTTACAGATAATGAAATACCTGATATATATCCCCAGAGATCCTCTCGATTTGACAGGCTTTATGCAAAGAAAAGACTAACTGGTTTCTTTTCTAAAATGCACTTTAATGGGGCTGAGGTTTAGAAAGGCAATGGGCACCCGCCAGAGAGTGTCTTACACTGGGAGGGAGGTTTGTCGGGGCTGCAGAGCTTTGGAGGAAGAGTCAAGATGTATTAGCAAGTTGCAAACTCTGTCTCCGGTGTGTGAGGAAGGCAATGTCCCTTGGTTAAAAGAAAGAGGACAGAAAAAGCTAAAGGGATGGGGTAATAGAAAAGCGTTTATAGTTGATATTATACTTCCGAGTTGGTTCTAATTCAAGTTACATTCTTCATAGTCATTATGTAGCTCATAAATTCAATAAAGTGTTTTACTGTTACTATAAAAATGACAGGAGGGGGGTTTTATGTTGTAAGTTTCGTTAGTTGCTCTTCCTGTTTTATATTGAAGTTCTCAGGCCATTATGTCATTAAACTCCTTGGAGTCTGAAGGGCTCAAGCCCTCCAATTCTTCGCATTTGCACACTTGGCCAAGGCAAACGTTAGCCCAGGCCAGGTCAGGTCACTAGACACTTGGAGCCACCTGGCTGTGGTGCCGGGGGACAGGGCTGTTGAAATCTATTATTTCATGAGAAGTGCCTTCAACCCATGCAGATGTAATTGTGAGGAATGGAAAGGTGTGGGGTGGGAGGGAAGCTTTAGGCAGACTACTCTAAGAGTTCTAAAAATTCACCCTGGAAAGAAACAGTCCTTTTGGTCCGGAGGCAGAGGAGGGCTTGCTGGATGGGGTACAAGTAGCTTGAGGCCCCGTGGACCCAGGAACTGTTCTCTGCATCCACAAGACGGGTCTTGGCCCTGGACATTTTGCCAACTTCTTAACCTTCATATAGCTCTAGGTCCTTGATAAAGTTCACAGTGAATTTAGAGTGGGAATCTTATGAGAAAGGAAATACCACACTCTCTTTTGGCTGATTTCTTTGATTCTAGAAGCAGCAAAGGGCATTTCTGTTCTAGGAAACTTGGCTCTCTCCAGATGTTTGTTTTGAACAGAATATCCACATGGAAACAGCAACTACTAATTCTCTGGCCAGAGTGCATCAAGGCCTTAATCTAAAGCCTCCCATCCATCCAGCTGTCTGGCATTTGCTATTATAGGGCACCAACAGAGAAATGAGGCTGTGGCTTTATCACTGCACCCTGGGTGACAACTTGATTTTCTGCTTTCACCGCAGGCAGCAGCAGCCCAACATGATGGGGCTGTTAATTTGTGCATTTCATGGTGTCTGTCAGGGGGGCTGAGAGAGGAGGGTTTCAGGGGGAAGGGAATGGAGCATGTCCCAGCCGCGGAAGCACCTGTCTGCATTGATGGCACAGAGCACTTCTTATTAGCGTGCAGGTCTCTAAATGCAGCCCGGGGATGACAGCCTGGCATCCCAGCACCCACACACTGTGACAGGCGCCGGCAGCCGGTCCCATTGTTTGCCCTTGATGAGCATGTCATTAATGGAAATGGAAGAAAGTGAGGGCCACATCAGTATTCAAATAGCCTCTATTCTCTCTGCCATTCACTCGGCTGGCTCAGCCTGCTGCAGATTTCCTTCAGCAGGCTCCTCTTAGACTTTTTAAAAAAGCAGATTTATTCCCATTGCATATAAATCCTTTCTATGTTGTTCCTGGTTTCTTCCAGTCCTGTGTTTACATCCACCTCTTTACATTGGATTTAGCTGCATCAAAGCAGATTTGGGTTCTCATGTATTGCAAAGGTCTAATTAGCAAGTGTGTGCAGTTTGCAGCCAAGAAAATGCAAGCTGCCACTGGAGGAACCTCTCTATGCCTGCTGAATCCTCATCTCCTCTGCAAAGATGTTGACTGCTCTGCTTATCACTCTCAGAAATATCTGATAGAGTTGGGGAGCGTTGAGTGGAGAGAACCTGACTTCTCCAAAACTGGCTTGCTCGGAAAACAGTACTTCCCTTTCTCAAGCTTAGGAAATGTTTCAAAAGTTACAGAAAGAGCCCCATAGTACACTTTGGTTGGAAAGAACTGTGTTCTGCACGTGATTATTTACAGCCAAGTGGAGAGTGACTGGATCCTAAATATGTGTTTCTGTCCCTCAGCCCCTGTGTTGGTCTGTTTGCTTAATAATGTAATTAGTGCTCAGAGGGAGAATATTGACGCTGCTGCCAGCAGGCTTTGCTCTTCCGTGCGTTTCCAAACCGTTCCTTTTGCCCACTTGGCTTTTGCATCACCTAGTTTCGTAGCTTCAGCTGTGCACCTAGCCATGCTTACTCCACCCGACACACCCCCCAGAGGCCCCTCTCCTAATAGAAGCCCAACTCCACGTTCCTCAGTGGAACTGTAGGCTGTCTAGTTCTACATTTGCAAGGTTCACATCTTAAACATTCAGATGGAATGTTCCTTGAGAAAAGCAGCTATGAAGACCACCTCTAATTTCTTCCTGGCCTTTTAGTAAGGAAAGGTCAGAGGAACTGCTTGCTGTGCATTTCCCTAGCAATGTCCCTTATCTGGTATTAATCTGTCAGTGACTTGGACCCTGACTCACTAAGACACTACCCATCTTTTAATGCAGTCTGGCTGGAGGCTGAAAATGGTGCAAACTCCACTATCCGGAAATGGAACTCAGGGCTGATACCGCAGCTCTGTGATGTTTCCCTCTTTCCCCAGCTGGAGATGAAGACAGTAACAATTTCTTACTAAGCAATTTTCTCCTGGAAATACAGACACTCTTTGAGAGAGAATGACCAATGATGCCATCTCCCATTGGAGGCGCCATGCTGTGGCGCAGCGCAGATGGGCTTCCACGGGGTTGCTGCTGTCCGTGGCATCACAGCCCCTCGGTGGATTTGGGGGATCTGAGAACAGGTTTTCTCAGGTGTTTATCTGGCAACCTACAAAATCCCCCAGCCCTTCTCCAGTAGAAACCCAGAGGGGTGATTATGGTTTAAAAAGCCAAGTCATAAATCGGGCTTTCTCTACGCACTTGCTTTGTAGCTGAGGAAATCCGCAGAGAGCAATTTAAAAGGAAAAGAAAAAGGCTGAGAAAAAAAATAAAAAGAAAGAAAGAAAGAAAAAAACCCCAATGCTTTAGCTTTAGTGTCAGAGTGATGGAAAATAATTTTCACATTTGATTAATTATTAAGAGATCTGTTTAATAAAATATAGAGAGAGCGTTTGTCTGTCTACAATCGTTAGCATGACCTGGGACCCCTCTTTTGGAGGTGAACAAAAAGCTATTGAGGAATAACAATAAATTTTGTCCCCGAGGGTTTTTGCAGAAGTGGCCACAGGGCCATCCTGACAGATTTAAGACAGAGATCCCATAGCTGACACTAAAATGTGTCAAATCTAGTGGCTTCTCTTGTCAGGTCACAGTCACCAGCCTCACCCAGACAACTGAATAAAGCAAAATCGTTGACCTAGAAAGAAACTATGTATTGGTAGGGGTTTTTCTTTCTTGTTTTTTTTAAAAATTATCTCCCTAAGATGGAGGTTCAAGTATTTCATCTTCTTGGTAGCTTACTAATTTCAAATGCAGAAAGTCATCAAAGAATTCTGTTCCTTTTTAAAAATATTTTTAAAAGCCACAATATTTCTGCCTTTGACTCTCTTTATTTTCTTTGAATTTAAATAAAAATATCTAAAAATATCCCATTCGAAGGAGCTGGGTTTCTTCCCCGACCCCAGAAAAAGGAATGTAGTTTTATCTGTAAGATTAGTGTGTTGAGTCTATTTCATTCAACCTGGTGAATTGAGCATAATTTAAAGGTAACCTCATTGAATTAGTTATATGAATGTGCATATTAATTAAAAAGCATTTGAATAAGGATTTCAAAGTTTGGATTTGTTATGCAGTCTGGTTTGTCCATTATTTCCCACTATTTCTTGTGCTGTCCAGACATGGCAGCAAGAAGTGATCAAAGTCAGGCGTCGGGTTCAGCCTCACGTTGCTCCAGAAGCTCTACCTCTTTTTACATTTGCAAAGTTCACGTCTTTACATTCAGATGGGATGTCCCTCTGGTGAAGGCAGCAATGAAAGACCACCTCTAATTTCATTCTGACCTTTCAGTGACAAAGGACAAGTTCTCCCCTGTGTGAGCCCCCTCCAACCGTGTGGAGTCACGGGCTGCACCTGCCAGCCTGGCGGGGCCAGTGGAGTCGCGCTTCTGCCGCCCACCCAGGCCTGTGCCCGTGCTGCAGCTGTGCTTCTTCTAAACCTTCCACCATTGCCCACCTATTTTGAAGATGGATTTTTCTGCCACTTTGAAAGGGATTCCAGAGCTATTGGTCTGCAAATATTTTCACCCTCCCAGCGGTGGCCACTCTCAGGGATGGAGGGCACAAAAAGGTGGGATGAGCTGGGTGGGGGAGCAACCGGATCTTTCAGACAGTTACTAATCCCCCCACCGCTGCACTAGCCCTGCACCCCAGACATCCGTGGGGAGCATACTGTGACACAAGAGGCTAGGTGCCCCAAACCCCAGCACTGTTGCCTATGGCCTTACAGGAACCTACTCTGGAACAAAACAAGAGCATATCATGCTTCTCTCTGGACCTCCAGAAAGCAGAAAAATTTGCAAGAAGATACGGAAGCCAACAGCGAGAAAATATTTAAAATCTTCATCTTTATTGTTCGTCTCATGCTTTTCAATGTTCTACGTTTGTATGTGTTTTATGATGCATTTAATTTTTTGGTACAGAGTAGTAATATAGGTATGTGTACAGTAATACATATGTATAACTAGAGATCCACATATGTAATTAGTAATACATGTGTATAATGTACAATCAGTAGTACATGTAGACAGTTTACAAATAACACGCACATTAGAGTCTCAGTCAAAACCACCTGGAAACCCCAGGACTGCAGTGTCGCTCCCAGCATGCACTGCTCTGTGCCACTGAAACACTGACCCCAAAATTTCATTCTGAGTACCTGGTGATTTTCTCCATAACTGTGGTTTGGGAAGAGTAGGCAGAGAGGCTTCTGTTCTAGTGCGAGGAAGTATTTCTACTTCCCAGGCAATAATAAGACTTATCTTGGCCTCTATCATCCCTCACCCCTTTTTCTTCAGGGACACTTAGAAAAGAACATTCAATGTTCAGTCACCTTAACGAAGGAGCCAAGGCGCACAGGAGGAGGGAGATCCGCTCCCTGGCAGGTTCCCTGTGCAAGGACTAATTACAGCGCACTTCGGAGGAGTCCGGAGGCAGGGCACAGGAGCCACATAGTCTCTGTCGGATGGAGGAAGGAGGGGCCGGGTAGAGGGTGGGAAGGCGTCTGGATCCCTCTCATCAGGAGTGAGGAATGACTCACGATTCACAAAAGGTCATTGCCTACTGAGGTAGATAAATTACCTATAAGCCTTCAGCAGAGTTAGAGGACCTATTTGGTGTGGAAGTTTTCATTAAATCAAAGATTTAATGGCTTCTATTTTGTTGCATAGCAAAAGGGAAATAATTAGTAATTGACAAAGTAAGTGCAGGGAATAAAAAAGTGTAATGTTATTCTAATAGGCCTTGTCTTGGTCTTTAACTTTTCACTTGCAAGCAGCATTATTTTTTAACTCAGATGTATAAAAATCATCCACACTGAGAAAGTGGAACCAATTGCAGTTAAACAATTGAGGGGAGCACTAACCAATAATGGAGAGGCTTTAAAATGCCATAAATATTGTTTATTTTCATTGTGTTTGATTTTTGATGATCCCCATAACCCACTGGTTAAAATTAAATAGACATGGTCTTAGGTATTACTCAAATATATTTTAATGCTAAACTGTATAAAGCAGAATATATATGGGCAGGTGTGTGCACGTATATACATACGTATGTATTATTTCATATTTTAAAAACCCCAAGGAGTGGGTATTCTCCACTTAGATACTGAGGAAAGGAAGAAAGTTAGAAAGTACATAAGAAAAATGCAAATATCTATAAATATTTTTGCCCTGAGTTTCTCAGATGAGAAACGTTTAGACCCCCAGATTATAACAATAGTGACACTGAAATTAAATTTTTTCAAAGGTGAATTTAACCTATTGGGAGTATCACTGTTGCTTATAAATTAAGCAGGTTTCATAGAATAACAAACATTGGCACCTATGAGTGAAATGTTTACTCCTTCACATGGGCGCAGAGGTTTCTTTTTCATAGGATTCCTGCCTTTTTTGCCCCAATTAAATCTGCTTTGGAGAGGATTTGTGCTCCTGTGAGATTCACAGGCAATAAGCAGTAAATGATAAACAAAGTGATGTGGAAAATACCAAAGTGGGAGCATAGACTCACACTACTTAGGATTCTTTTTTTGTCTTCCATAATGAACGGCATCCTATACTTGGCCTTAAGCTAATCCTTTTGAAAGTACATTTTCTCCTTCTATCCTCTGCCCAGCCAGATTTGAGAGAGGTCGTCTTCATCTGCATTTTGCAGATGCAGCAACGGCTACCTGGAGAAGGTAGCACCTTGCTCAGAGTCCGACAGCTGGAAAGGGTAACCCGGCATGGCCCAAGATCTGCCTGGCTCCTGAGAACTTGCAAGAAATTCCTCTGCTCTCCCTCCCAGCCCTGCACGAACAATACGAGATGAGGAGGGTACATAAATTCAGACTGCGATAAAGTGCCCAGTGCCGTGCCTGGAGCTCATTCAACATTCAATTATGGAGATTATTTTACATTTTAAAAATCCAAGGAGTGGGTATTCTCCACTTAGAAACTGAGGAAAGGACTAAAGTTAGGTAAGAAAAACACAAATGTTCTCATGAAGGGCCTGTGCAGGGAACGCACATGATGCTGCCCCATTTTTCGGCCTTTCCAAGCGTCTCCCCAGTCTCCCCAGTTTCCCAAGGTCTTTATCTAATATCATTTTAATCGTGTCAGATGGTGACATTCTTAACCACTTCCCCACAAAGACCTTCCCACTCATTAATAGATTTTGCTGTCGGGGAATGTTTACGGATATTTAGCAGCTTCTCTTCTAGGCTTCTTCTCACTGGAATGCCACGAATCCTGAAATGAAACAAACAGGAGGGCACTCGGATTTGTGACCCTCAAGACATCAGGTGGGTTCTGGCAACACTGCTGGAAGGTGAGTGATTTACTGACTTTACCACCCAGTGATTGCCACTGAGTCTCCTGACCGCCCAGGGCCGTGGTTTCTTCTTCTAGTCGGGTGGGACAGCAGGGAGAAGTGTGGGAATCAGGGCGCGGCGGCCCCTCCCCTCCTATGGGACGCCAGCATCCTTCGGTGGGGCTCTGTGTGCACCCAGGGAGTGAGTCTGGACCTCTGGGCTTGGAGTGTCAGAGGCAGGGAAACACCGTTGGTAGCCTTTGTCCTATATTTAAATCCAGGACAACCCTATGTGACATTTCTCCTACCACATGCATGAACAACCTGATTTCTTTTCCCCTTCACTTCAAGGGTTTAGGCCTACCCTCTGCGATTTCTACCACACAAAAAAGGTGGGCCCTGGGGGGACCCTTGCCAAATTTACCAAGGTAGCAGGGGGTTTCCTGAAGCGCTGAGGACACAGGAATTCTAAAAGGCCTTTTGGCAGGGTGCAGTGGCTCACGCCTATAATCCCAACACTTTGGGAGGCCGAAGCGGGTGGATCACGAGGTCAAGAGATCGAGACCATCCTGGTCAACATGGTGAAATCCCATCTCAACTAAAAATACAAAAATTAGCTGGGCATGGTGGCGCGTGCCTGTAATCCCAGCTACTCAGGAGGCCGAGGCAGGAGAATTGCTTGAACCCAGGAGGCAGAGGTTGCGGTGAGCCGAGATCACACCGTTGCACTCCAGCCTGGGAAATAAGATTGAAACTCTGTCCAAAAAAAAAAAAAAGGCCTTTACAGAAAGTTAATGACTCTGGCAAATCTCCTAGTTTAACTATTTGGCCTCAAGAAAATTAACATTGCATTAACCTCTCTATCCTCTTCTACCTTGTTTTGAAAAGGTAGCAGACAGTTTATTCTAAAATGTAACAAACATCCTATGTATATTTACTTTTTATGCCACCAACAATGCACTGGGTATTGAGTTGAACAGGGCTCCAAGAGAAAATACAATTAATGAATAGTCACAAGGTTGCTAATCTGATCAATGCCGGGTGATAGGACATTTAATCTGATTGTCTGTGACTGCAATTGCACAGAGCTTTGGCAGCCAAGAGGACGGCCCTGGCTGGCAAGAGCATTTGGAGGCTGGTCACTCCTTGGGGTGGAGGTGGGGCTGGGGATCCGTGATGTAGACAGATGTGAGGAGAGAAGGCGCCCGGAGCAGGAGAGGAACTGGCTGGAAGGACTGAACACAGGGAGGTGAGCCCACAGAAACAGGTGCCCCTCATGCCAGGAACAGGGAAGACAGCCCCATTTTCTTTTCTTTTTTTTTTTTTTTTTGAGACAGAGTCTTTCACTGTTGCCCAGTCTGGAGTGTGGTGGCACAATCTCAGTTCACTGCAACCTCTGTCTCCCCGGTTCAGGTGATTCTCCTGCCTCAGCCTCCCAAGTAGCTGGGATTACAGGCGCCCGCCACCATGCCTGGCTAATTTTTTGTATTTTTAGTAGAGATGGGGTTTCACTATGTTGGCCAGGCTGGTCTCAAACTCCTACCCTCGTGATCTGCCCTCCTCAGCCTCCCAAAATACTGGGATTACAGGCGTTAGCCCCCGCGCCCAGCCAACAGCCCCATATTTAAGAAGAGAATGAAAAAGATAATCTTCATACCCCACATCTCCTTCAGGCAGGTGTCTGGACCCCAGCACAGGAAGCCATAGGCCATGGAAGAGCCTTGCACCGATGGGTAAAGCCCAGAGCTGTGGCAGCAGAGGAGGGTTTCTTCCTCTGGTCCAAGGTGCTGCGTTTCCTGAAGTTTCCTAAAGAATCTTCTGACTGAGAGGGTGGTCCATGCTGTTGGCAATATCCATGGTAATCATCAATACATCTTTCCATTTGAAAACATAGTGACCCTTCTGATAGCCATGAATTAAAACGTACCAAATGCCCAGCCCCCAAGGCAGGACCTGCAGTGGGTGGGGCCAAATAAGAGACGGAGAGGGTGAGACATCACCCACAGCCTCTTCTGTGATGCCCTCCGGGAGGCCGTCTGGAGGGCCAGGAATAGACCTGAAGGCAAACCAGCCAGACTCAGCTGACTTTCACACCCTGACCTGCTGGCCCCCTGCCCTCTCAGACTTGGAGGAGCCTCTCTTGTCCTTGGTCCTTTGAGGGGTCAGTAGGAGCAGAGCTTTGTGGGGATACTAGCAGGTGGCTCAGTGTTCTCTTCAAACCATGTTTCCACCTGCAGCTGCATCATGAGGGTCTCTTCCTCCTGCTCTGCTGCCAGCTGATCTTCCTTGTGACACGCCCTGAGCATCTTCTAAGACAGGTGGGTTCTAGCCTAGATATGCAGCGGCAGTGATACAAGGCCCCTGACCTCAGGGCTCACATCTCAGTGGGGAACAAGACACACCAAAAAGTGCCCATCCAGGCCCGGCACCATGACTCACACCTATAATTCCAACCCTTTGGGAGGCTGAGGTGGGCAAATGGCTTGAGCCTGGGAGTTCCAGACCAGCCTGGGCAACAGACACCTGGGCAATATGTGCAATCCATTTCAAAAAAAAAAAAAAAAGCCTAGCATAGTGGCATATGCCTGTGGTCCCAGCTAATCTGGAGGCTGGGGCAAAAGGATCTCTTGAGCCCAGGAGGTCAAGGCTGCAGTGAGCCGTGATTGCACCACTGCACTCCAGCTTGGGTGGCAGAGTGGGACCCTGTCTCAAAAAAAAAAAGTGCCAATCCAGGAACAGCCAGAAGGTAGTCTGCAGTGTATGGTGACTTTTTAAAGTCACAAGCACTAAGGCCCTCCACGATGGGGTTTCCTATGGCCTTTTCAAAAGGTATTCCTGTGCCTCTCCTGAGGCTATGCGATGTGAGTGGTTCTGGGCCCCTGTACCTTGGCACACCATGCCTTTCAACTGGTCATAGCTCCTCAGCCACGTTTTGATCGATGTTTGTGCTAAGTGCACAAACCATCATGCCAATATCTGACAGATCAATGGAGCCCCCTGAATGCCAGGCTGACTATGAGGTCGGTGGGAAGCCACAGAGGGTGTTTGCTCAGAGCCTGTGTGGGGTTCCAGTTCTCTCCCTCCATCCCCATCCCTCAGCACCCCCCACCACCCGCATGCCCCTGCTGCCCAGGGCAACAACCCCAGAGAAAGAGCTGCTCTCCCAGCTCCCCGACTGCTTTGTTGGTTTCTCCCTTTCCCAGGATGTCCCATTCTCAGCTAATGAACAGCTTAAGTGTGCAGATGACGAGGGAAACGGGAGAATGCAAGCCCTGATCATGAAACAATATGAGCAATACAAGAGGTTGCCTGAGTGAAAAAACAGCTCAACCTAAAGGGGCTTTTCAAATGCCTAGTTTTGTTCCGAAGTTTCCTGTTTGCTCGTCCCCCTCTTTTTTCTTTTGTTTTTAAAACCATTGCAATCAAGCATGTATTAAAATATTGAGGCTGAGGGAAGTACTTCTATGAACTATTCAAGCCCAAAAGCCTCAAAGAAGGAAGATGGGACTCTGATGGTCTAAATGATTTCCTTCTAGAAGCAGGGAGTAGCAAACAGCACTCATCTCTCCTGCACGCCTTGGAGCTTCGAAAATAGAGGGCAACTCTTTAGTGTTTGGTTTAGGGCGAGGGAGGAGGGTTGTTACTAGAAAATGAAAAACAATTAGGTTGAGAACCATGGGTAGGTGACTTATGGGAGTGGCTCTAGCTCGCGCCAAGAGGGCCCTGCCTTTCCTGCTGGCGGATGGCTGGGGGCACCGTCTCCTCTCTGAATAGGGTGCTCCCTCTGACTACTCTGCCTCCAGGCCTGCAGAGCTGAGGCTCTCCTCCTCCGTAGAATGTAAACAAACCAGAGTCCTCTCCCTGTGATAACTGTGACATGAGAAGCCATTTCTTCCTTGTTAAGTCGAAAAAGCCCACCCTGAGAAACCTTGTTCCCAAAGCCTGTGCACTGCTAATGGAATTTTTAACTCAACCTAACTGCACCTGAAGGTAATCAGCTCTGGGCCAGCTGTGCATTCAAAGTCCCCATCAGGCTGACAGGAGGGCAGAATTAGATGGTTTGATAACATTTCTCTCTGGGCACTCTTGCAACAATGTTGGGGCAAGTTTCCAAGGGAAGGGTCTCATCTGGTTGTCCCTGCTCTTGCACCAAAATAGGACAACAGGCCTCTACCCCTCCTCCTGATTAGGGCACCCTCACCCCAGGGATATGGGGTCTGGCTTTCAGGACATCAGTTACACATTTCTCCTTCCATCCCCCAAAAACATAGAGGCTGTTGAGGTTCCGGATGTTAAAATAAGGCTGTAAAACCTTTTCCAAACAAAGATGTATTTCTAGCAGGAAGCAAATTGTACATTCCAATTTTCAGCATGTTCACCCCAACCCTCAAGTCACAGAATGTTTTAAAAACAGTGCCCAGTCATTGAAAATGCCAGCCAGCTATTTTGAAGTTGCCTTCTATTCTTAGCATGAGACAGCATCTCAGGCAGGGAACTTTTAAGAAACGAGATTTTCAAGTAGAAGCCTGAGGCAATTTTAAGAGAGACACTCTCTAGTCATATGTGTAACTCCACTTCCCTACCCACCATTTCTAACTCCATTTACAGTCTTGAAAATGCATTTTTCCCCCGTACCAATTTTGTGGTTTTAGACTTGGCAAACATTGCCTCTTTTCTGTGTCTCAAATGGAGGTGAAATTAACTTGTCTGTTTCTTAAACAAAAATAAACAGCTTTAGTATGTATAGATCCAGATCCTGCCAAATGCTTTTTTGTGGTATGCCAATGTCACCAAGGAATGTCGGCTCAGCACCATGATTAGCATTTTACAATTGCTGCAGAGTCAAATATTGAGAGAGTAACAAATGTTGTTTCGGGCCCCATGAAAATGACAGCTTAAGAAATAGAATTTTTCAGTCATATAGCTGGAAAATAAAAAGCAGGAGTCTGGGATCCAGATGATGACTTCATTTTCAGGCAACTAACTTTAAGATCCAGATTACAGTCTAAAAATGGATGCATGTTAATTTAAGTTTTTGTTTTTTCCTAAGATGGAGTTTTGCTCTTGTTGCCCAGGCTGGAGTGCAGTGGCACGATCTTCGCTCACTACAACCTCCGCCTCCCAGGTTCAAGCGATTCTCCTGCCTCAGCCTCCCGAGTAGCTGGGATTACAGGTGTGCACCACTATGCCCAGCTAATTTTGTATTTTAAGTAAAGATGGGGTTTCGCCATGTTGGACAGGCTGGTTTCGAACTCCTGACCTCAAGTGATCCACCCGCCTCCACCTCCCAAAGTGCTGGGATTACAGGCGTGAGCCACCGTGCCCGGCCGTTAATTTAGTTCTACTTTCTTTTAACTTTTATTTTACATTCAGGGGTACATGTGCAGGTTTGTTATGGAGGTAAACTTGTGCCATGGGTTTTGCTGTACAGATTATTTGTCACCCAGGTATTAAGCCTAGTACCCATTAGTTATTTTTCCTGATCCTCTTCCTCCTCCCACCCTCCATCCTCCTATAGGCCCCAATGTATATTGTTCCACTCTACGTATCCATGTGTGCCCATCATTTAGTTCCCACTTAAGTGAGAACATGAGGTATTTGGTTTTCTGTCCCTGTATTAGTTTGCTGAGAATAATGGCCTCCAGCTCCATCCATGTTCCTATAAAGGACATGATCTCATTCTTTTTTTATGGCTACATAGCATTCTAGGATGTATGTATAGTTTTACTTTTAAAACACTCTTCTCTATAAAGTTTTGTACTATGAATCTGCTTCGGGTTTTGTTAACCCTAACTGCCAAATTTAAAAAATGATACTAATAAGTGGAAAGCTACAAGTGATGGGAAATATTTGCAAAACATGTATCTGATAAAGAACTTGAATCTAGGATATATAAAAAACTTTGACAATTTATAAGACCAACAAGCCAATTAAAAACGGGCAAAAAAATAATTGAAAAGACGCTTCACCAAAGAAGACAAACAAATAGCTAGGCCAGGTGCGGTGGCTCACACCTGTAATCCCAGCACTTTGGGAGGCCAAGGCGAGTGGATCACAAGGTCAGGGGTTCAAGACCAGCCTGGCCAAGATGGTGAAATATTGTCTCTACTAAAATTACAAAACAAAACAAAAAAATCAGCTGGGCATGATGGTGGGTGCCTGTAATCTCAGCTACTCAAGAGGCTGAGGCAGAGAATTGCTTGAACCAGGAAGGTGAAGGTTGCAGTGAGCCAAGATCTCGCTATAACGCTCCATCCTGGGCAACAGAGCATCCAACTCAAAAACAGACATACAGACAAATAGCTAATTAGCACATGAAAGGATGTTCAAAACCGTTGGGTATCAAGGAAATGCAAATTAAAACTACCATAAAATCTTACTATACACTAAGAAT
>NW_016107365.1:7478973-7528973 GCF_001604975.1 Cebus imitator | reverse complement strand
CTTTTACTAATGAATCTTCTAGGAATTACCTCCTGAACTCTACCTGTCTCTTATGTGTATGTAGCCTAGGAACAAACAATAGAATTATGTCCCTTCTACCCAAGGTAGGAAGAGATGAATTGGGGCCTTTAATCCACACTTGGCGTTCTGACCAGGGGAAATTCAGCTAGCACGAGCAGAGGATTGGCCGAGCGCAGTGGCTCACGCCTGTAATCCCAACACTTTTGGAGGCAGAAGCAGGTGCATCTCTTGAGGCCAGGAGTTCAAGACCAGCCTGGCCAACATGTTGAAACCCCTGTCTCTACTAAAAAATACAAAAATTAGCTGGGTGTGTTGTTGTGTGACTGGAATCCCAGCTGCTCGAGAAGCTGAGGCATAAGAATCACTTGAACCTGGGAGGTGGAGGTTGCAGTGAGCCGAGATTGTGCCGCTTTACTCCAGCTTGGGCTACAGACTGAGACTCTTGGCTCAAATAAAAAAAANAAAAAAAAAAATTAAAAAAAAAAAAGAGCAGCAGGGAATCATTGAATTATTAGCATCTTTAGCATCTTTTGGTTGGCAAAAGAGTTGCAGTCTCGCCTGGTACACCTGGTATATTCCAAGTTAAGAGGAAGCCAAGGACCCACGTTCAAAAGGGGCAGTTCACAGAATAGATTTGCCAGAAGGCAAGACCCTTGTTTCTCCATTTGTGAGGTACCACATTTAGAGCCAGCCTACGACCAGTGAGTTACGGAGTGACAGTCCTCATTATCCAAGCCAACCATTTGGCCTCCTTCATGAGAATCGAATTCTACCAAGAAGCAAAAGCCAAAACCAAAAAATGCAGGAACAAAAAACCCCGTGTTTCTATGTAAAGAAAGACCAAGGTGAATTTTTAAATAAATTGCTCTTTTCCGGTCACATTGCTAAGCAGATTTCACATGAGGAAGTCTATAGCGCTGGTCTCGCTGCAGTCGGCCACCTCAGAATCAGGAGCTCCAAGCGACCTCCCATCCATCCTCTCTTCCTGCTGCCCCTCAGGAGCTCCACAGGGCAAATGTGTGGTGAACACACATTAATGTGAGCTGAAAATCTCTCAACTCAAGGTTATGACCCACTTTTTAGCTTTTTTTTTTTTCAGTATAATGAAACTGGCTTCCAGTCATTTGGAAAAGTCCCTTAAGTCATAATGGGACTTCACTTGTTGATCCGCACAAGCAATTTGTGCAGAGACTATTTTGCGAATTGCACAGTGAAGGAGAAGCAAGATAGACAAGATGAGACACTGTCTTTGCTACTGTCAGGAACATCACGGTGTTAGGGAAGAGGAACACGTTCCTTTTGCCCTCTCACTTACTGAGATGTGAACCAGCAAGAGAAGTTCCAGCTGGACCTAGAGAGAAATGGAGCTGGAGGGGATTTGGGTGTGGGGCGGCGAGGAGTGGACCTGTAACTGAGAGGAATCCTGGTGGCTAATTTTACTCTTTGCAGACTTCAATATTCAGAGTCCTTTCCTTATGGTGGAAAACATGTCCTGGCTTCCAGCTTCCTAGAGAGAATCCCATTTTAGTTTTCTGTTTTATTATATTCTTGTTTTGGATAGAATTTTTTTCATAGTGTAAATTTGTTGGGTCCACCTTAGAGAAAGCTGCTCAGATTATACGTATTGTAATTCAAACCATTCAGTCCACAGCTGCATGTTCCTTTCCAAATACCAGGTGGCATCCAGTTGGCCCTATGAGCTGCTCCAAATAAGAGATCTCTCTTTCTGTTGTGAAAGTAATCTCAGGAGATTGATGTCACTGAATGTCCCCAGCATAGCTGTCAAGTATGTAGATTCAAAACTGCACCATTTTTAAAATCAGTTTTCAGAGCTTATTGAGTCATTTGTGTGTTTCTTCTCTTCAGAAATGCTGTGCACTCTTCCTGCCGTGATCTTTTATTTTGAAGACCCCAATGCAGACCACCTAGGAGTCAGGGGGAAAGCCATCCCATAATGAACCAGTGTGAGCAATGCAGGGAAAATATGGTGCAGAGCTGACCAAAAAGCAAGTTCTAGTTTTCTTACTTTTAAAAGATTGTATCAAGCAGGTCTAAAATAATGGAAAGTATCTGGTCTCTCTGTGTGTGGTAGCAGAAAGGTGACTGCCACCAATGAGACAAAGTTATACAGACTAGGGGTATTGTGAAACACTTGAAATGCTATGTACATAACAAGGTTAAGAGTACTCGGCCCTTAGGAACAAAAGGCAACTCGTATATTGGTGCTGGGATTCCAGGTTTGGATGGAAACATCCAAGAAACCGTAAGTCAAACACACGGTCCAACTATTAATTCTTGTTATCACCACCAGCATTTTCTGATTCCTGTTTTGTTGTTGTTGTTGTTGTTGTTGCTTGTTTGTTTGTAATGCTACCAAGAAGTAGAAGAGTAAAATTTGAGCGAGGTAGGTGATGATTAGCATCTGGGTAATTGATTATTCAGTAAGAATTACCTAAAGACAGAATTGGACCATTATGAGAAAGTAACACAGAATTGATGGCATATACACACACGTACACACAAATAAACCCCATCAAATCCAGTTCCCCATCTTTTGCCCAACTCATAAAAATTCCAAAGAGCTTTATTCAATCAAATTTAACTTGGGGTCCCAGACAAATCCCACTGTAGGTGATGCTATTTCACCTAATTAAGCCCCATGGGTGAGTAGATTCAGTAAAGAAGAAATTCCAAGTCATTGCACTTGGCAAAGTGATTGTTATTGAATGATTCCGAGTGTTCCAAATTCCACTAGTCATGAAGGTACTCAAAAAAGGAAACATTCTCCTTTCCACTTGCAATTTGTTCATTTTGCAGTGAGCGAGCACCAAAGGCCTTCCCTCCCTCCCTCCCTCCCTTCCTCCCTTCCCGCCTTCCTTCCTTCCTTCCAAGGTTTTTGCCTGAGAATCCAGAACTTAATCATGTGTAGCCATTTTACATAAAAACTATGTCTGCGTCTGAAATTACAACAGGATTAGGTCACAGGCGGGCGTGGTGGCTCACTTATAATCCCAGCACTTGGAGAGGCGGAAGTGGACAGATCACTTGGCCAACATGGTGAAAACTGTCTCTACTAAAGCTACAGAAAACTTAGCCGGGCCAATGCCTGTAGTCCCAGCTACTCCGGAGGCTGAGGCAGGAGAATCACTTGAACCCAGGAGGCGGAGGTTGCAGTGAGCCAGGATGGCGCCACTGCACTCCAGCCTGGGCAATAGAGTCAGACCCGTCTGGGAAAATAAAATAAAATTAAAAATAAAAAAACATAACGTTGTTAGTTCACATAGTTCTAACTGGTTTCTGATCCAAAATGTTAGCTTGTGAGCCACTATTTTGTGTTGCTGTTCTTTGTATTCGTTAGTGTATTAGCACTTGAATCCAATACTTAAAATAATAAAGATAATAATCACTAACAGCAATCTTGTAACTGGTGTTGTTACAGTGTCATTAGAATTCTGTTGTGATGTTTATCTCTCATTTTTCCTTAAGAAACTGGGTTACTTCCTCCGTCCCGAGACCCGCGGGGAAGTCAGAAAGCCAACGTTGGAGATAACCTGGCAATGCATTTTAAGAAGAATCAGCTCCTAAGAAGTGGGGAGAAAATATATTATCGGACTTTGCAGACGTAAACACGCCCCAGCAGGTTGGAGCCTGAGAGAAGTAAGGTTTCCCCGATCGCGGGTCCCCCTCCAGCCCGCCCCTAGCGCCGGCGTCCATTGCACGACGCCCGGTGGCCGCCGCTCCCAGGGGAGCCGGACCCTCGCGCTCCCTCCAGGATGGGACAGGATATGACAGCCCGGTTTGTGCACCAGCATCCTTAATATTTCCTTCCTTTCAGAAGCAAATAGAGCGTTCCCTTATCTGAATGCTAATTTCCTAGTTAAAAACCCTCCCTTGCTGACAAGGGACTGAAAGAGTTTTAAATCACAGATGTAGAGTATCAAATGCAATAATGCTCTTGCAATAGTGCATTGAAGCCTCAATTAATTAACCCTTGGGCTAAGTAGGCAGGTACATGGCGGTGGCCGCAGGCGGTGGATGGATGGGATTTAAATGTGCATCTCATTTCCCCAGCACGGAGCATGCCGTTTGGTTCAGAAAGGAGTCATTTTGCGCACTCGCCTCATTTACTCGCTGCTTTAATCCTCCTAATTCCACCTGAGATCAGGGGAGAATTGAAAAGGAAGGCGAGGAGCAGGGGCTGCGGGCCGGGCTTTTGTTGCCCGCGGTCCCCGGGGGCCGCGCCGCGCCGGGCCGCGCGGAGGCTCTTGCCTTCCGAGAGGGCGTCGTGGGAAACCTGCGCGGCGAGAGACAGGGGGATGGGGCGCTTTCGATGCGATTACGGGGTGCGGGCATCCCCAGGCCAGGCTGCGGCCTGCGCTGGGCGTAGGGGGCGAGGCCGCAGCGCCCAGACGCCAAGTGGGCGTGTGGGTGGAGGGGAGACTTGAGTCCGGCGGCGCTTGGGAGTCCCGCCGCCTGGGGTCAGGAACCGCCTCCCACTCCCGGTCCAGCCCGGCCCAGGAGCCGTGTCCCGCGCTGACGCGGTGTAACTCTCCAGCTCATTTCTCTCCACGCGATTTACCATCTGTGAACTCGTCTTTAACCTAATAAAAATCATCTAGCTTTTGACTAACAAGAAAAGGAAACAGTGCTCATTGTGGGGTTTGGGGAAAATGGCTTCACTAATGTGCAGGATGAGAACGGAGTGATTTATAGGCGGTTTTAACTGTAGGCTATGATTAGGGGGCTGGTAGTAAGTGCATTAGATGTCTAAGTGTGGCAATAGAGTAAATAGGCGTTTTATTTATCGCAGTGCCAGGGGCCTCTTAGCGGAAGAGCGCTTCTCCAAATTGAAATATAGCAGAGTTTACACTCCTGATTAGGGCTTCAAGCGCGGAGCCCAAGGCTATCAGCTAAGCAGAAACAACGCTTGCTGACACCTAATTGTCACTGGATTAATGTGCAAACAGGGACAGCGAACAGCAACAACAAATAACCTAGTGTCAGAGCCGTTGGTGGCAGTGTCCACTCTCAGTGACTTGGGGCCAAATTGGAGTTTATATGTCAAAACAGGCTCAGATCAATGTGTTGGGCTCCTCCTGCAAAGGGCTGGATGGAGTCGTGGCAGTTGTTGATCTATGTGTGTGTGTGGGCATATTATGTGCCGGGGAGTGGAGGGGAGCAGGCAGACGGAGGAGGTGAAATGCCTTTCCATTAATTTTTTTTCTGCTTTATGCTTCCGAATTCATAGCTATTAAGATAAATTTATGTGAATCAGGTCTTTCTCTCCAGGATCTTGTGACTTTCGCCTGTGTCTCCATATAAAATTTAATAACCTTGTTTGTGAATCAAATCATTCCCACAACAACAGATTCAATCTGGGCTGCCACCTGTCTGGCTTTGAACGGAAGCAACCGAATTGGGCAGCTGGGTTCCAGCCCTTCACAGGGGCTGGTGGTTGGTTGGCTGCCTGGCAGGTCAGTTTGCCCTGGGGTTTTCCAAAAGCAGGAGTAGATGCGGCTCACATCTGAAGGGGAAAGGGAGGACAGCCATCCATATTCCCAAGACCCCCCTTTTCTTCGAATGACAAAATTGGTGGCAGCCCTATTTAAAAAACACAAGAATTCATGAGAGTCTAAAGCAAACGGGGGAATAGGTTACCATCCAAGAAGTTCTTATATTCACTCATTTTTCTTCTACAATTAGCCATTTAGGGAGGGAAAAAGTCACAAATACATGAATTATGTTCCTAAATGTATTTCTAAAGTTCTTAAGTTTTATTGAGCATGAAAGTTGGTCTTTCCCTGTGTTAAGGACTGAAGAAGCTATAGAACTAGCTAGTAGCTCAATGGTGCAAAGTCTTATGATTTAAACTTGACATTTGCAATCTTTTGCTGTAAAATATTACTTTCTTTATTTCAGGACTTTAGTTGAAAACCTCGTAATTCCCTTTAAGCTCCATTTGATTGTCAATTGCACAACTCTCTCTAAAGCTTAGGGCTTATGATTTTCATACACACATGATTTATGCTTTTTGTGTCACAATATAATGTACTTTGGTACAGCTCCCACTTATTTCTCTTGCATCATGAGAGATTTTCTTTTTAGAAGCCGGGAGCTTTATAGTGAAGCTATGAACGAGTTGTGATCTGGCTGTAGGTCTCCTTGAATTGTCCAAAATTGCCATTTTTGCTGCCCTATACAATCTTTTGTGCCACTCCATTTAATATGTTTTCAGAAAATGGTGACCTGGATATTGCATATCTGGATAACAGAATGAAATTAATTTCACTATTGAAAATTTCAATAGCAGGCCACAGAAAGATCATTCGTTGCCTCAAGTATGGGCAGAGAGATAGCAGAGCGAGAGTTCTGGATGTGGCAAATACAGATTTCCTTTAGTCCATTTGTTGTCAGTAAATCGTAAAGCTGGATTTGCAATGGCAAAATCTCAAATATGTTTTACTGGATTGATTCAATGCATTTTAGTTGTAAAATTCTTAAGGTCATCCAAGCTGCTGATTAGAGCATAACATTAATGCTGTACATTAACAACAATACTTAAAAACAAAAATGCCTCAAAGAGATATTAAGCTTTCTGAAAAACTATATATTGTTATGATAAATATTGGAATTCATGTGGGAATTTTGTTGATTCTAATTATTATACTTTGTAGATTTTACGTTGTTGTCTCCTAGAACTGGAAGGCAATTTAGAGATTATCATACTGTCTTTACAGCCCTATGTGCAAATGAAGAAACTGAGGCCCAGAACAGTTCAATGCTTTTGCTTAAAGCCACACACATACAATGAAAATTTCCAATATTACTCCTATTTGTCATTATTCCAGTCAAGCCATAAGCATTGTAAGTATATGAGGAAAACATTAAATGTTTTTGCCATACTTGTCAATGTTAATTATTCAGGCATTTATAAACATTAATATTTTTCTGGCACAAAAATATTTTCAAATTCTTGATTTAAGAAATAATTTAAAATGGGTGTTATTCCTTGATTACTTATCTAGGAATTGTGAAACAATTACAAATGCGAAGGAGTTCTCAGTATTTGAAAGTGTTGCCATGTCTTGGTTATTTGAGGTTGGGGTTATATTGTTTCTTTTCTAGTTTTCTGCTTCTTTTGTCTCCCGCTTTTTCTGCTGTTTTAGATTTTTACCTTCTCCTCCCAGCTCTACAAGGAGAAAACTAAGACTCAAAGAAGCTGATTTTATCATTGCTGATAAAAATTTCATGAAGAAAATAGGACAGAGATAGCAGATAGAGTGGAGTTTGATTATCATACTTCTCCCTGGCTCTCCCTGGCGCAAGTATGATGGGTAAGCAAGAAATAATCTAGCCTGTAGAAGAAAAGGTAATATTTGGTAGGTTTTAGAAATAATTCTGCTGGAAAGTTACAGATTTCTTTGTGTATGAATCACTCTTGTAATTCCTAGGATTGCCTTTGGGGCATAAACTTCAGAATGTGTCTGAATGATTAAGCATCTACCCTGTTGGTGTAGCTAGGGGTTTAAGAGAAGTAAACTGAAATTAAATTATGTTAACCAAGAAACAATTAACCCCCTCCCCCACCTAAGTTTAGGTGTGTCTGTTTAAATCTAGATCTAATCTGAAATGTCTGGTAATGTGGGCAGACTCTGGGTAGCATTTGGTAGCTCTGGGAAGTATAGTCACTCTAGTGAAACCGCTGAAATCTAAGCTGAGGACATCACTGGCTGCAAACCTGGAGTCTCAGCTACAGTGTACATCACTCACCTTTTCTCGGCTTCACCCTGAGTTCTTGAGAATATTATAACCAGATATTATCAAGAAAAAACCAGTACTAGGTCTGTAACTGGGCATTTTTGTATAATAAATAATTTCAACTCAATTCTGATTTCATAGACTGAAATGATTGTAAAGAACTCAAAGGAAGAAAGAGAAGCTACTTAGGAATTAATTCCATGAAGGGAACATCATTTGTCCTGGGTGAACAATTCGAGAAGCATTTGACAGCGACTAAAGCCATTTCCAGGAGAATAACCAGGTGTTGAAAGGACAAGAAGACTGCTGATGTGGAACAGGTGGGAGGCATGGTTATGGCTGGTGCCCTAAAATCGTATAGTGGGTGGACTTGAGCAAGTCATTGTCAAACAGCCATGAAGTAGGGACTGGGCACAGAATTTCTTAAGGTAAAGTCCACAAGCCATTATATCAGCATCTAACAAGCCCTTCCAAGGGATTCTAACGCACTCCAGGGTTTACAACACTTGGATCAAAGAACCTATGCATTTTCTTGCAAATATGAGATTTTTAGTCATTTACACTTTAGCAATTTAAACTCTGTTATGGTTTGTTGAAAAGAATTAAAGAGACACTGATGACTGATTTAAAATACTACTCAGTCCACAGGAAGACTTCATTAGACAAATGCTTCGAGAACTTTCTTCTTCGATTACACATAACTCATGGAGAACTGCAATAGTTGTGCCTATTTGTTTGTTTGTTTGTTTGTTGAGACAAAGTCTTGCTCTCTCATCCAGGCAGGAGTGCAGTGGCACTATTGGCTCACTGTAACCTCCAGCACCTGGGTTCAAGCGATTCTCCTTCCTTAGCCTCCTGAGTAGTTGGGGTTTAGTAGAGATGGAGTTTCATCATGTTGGTCAGGCTGGTCTCAAACTCCTGATCTCAGATGATCCACCCACCTTGGTCTCCTAAAGTACCAGGATTATATGCAGAAGCCACTGTGCCCAGCCCCTATTTGCTTTTTAAAATTCTAACTTAAAAAACAAAAACAAAACGAAACAAAACAAAAACTCACAATACTTTTCTGTAGTTAACAAAAAAATTGTTTATGGATTAAGAATACTGGGAGATAGCCTCTTCCTAATTTTCTCAACTAGTTAAATTACTATGTTGTACCTTTAAGAAGTAGCATGATTTCATGTACATAGTAACGCGATTTTATATATTTTTTGCATTTTGACTTTTGAAATGAAATGAAAACCAAAAATCTTCCAAATTAATATTCTTTAGGATTATGCAAGAAGCCCAGTTAGCATCATAAAATGATATGCATCTACATATATTCCTATATTTAAACACAATTAAAGGCAGACAAGTTATACTGTATCTCAAACATGCTGACATCATTGGGCTCTGGGTCCCCACTCAAATCTTGTCTCAAACTGTGATCCCCAGGTGTCAAGGGAAGGACCTGGTAGGAGGTGATTGGATCTTGGGGGTGGTTTCCCCCATGTTGTTCTCATGATAGTGAGGGAGTTCTCATGAGATCCGATGGTTTTAAAAGTGACAGTTTCCCTTGCATGCTCTCTCTCTCCTGCCACCTTACGAAGAAGATGCCTGCTTCCCCTTTGCCTTCCATCATGATTGTAAGTTTCCTGAGGCCTCCCTAGCCATGCTTCCTATACAGCCTGTGGAACTGTGAGCCAGTTTTCTTTTCTTTGTAAATTACCCATGCTCAGGTAGTATCTTTATAATAGTGTAAAAATGTACGAATATACATGCACATCGTGCTTTGCAAAGCAAACTGTCAAAATCACTTTTTTTTCTACCCCAGTGCCATAGAGTTAATTCCATTTTCATTTCATGACTGACTCCAATAGACATTTCCTGCATGGGGCCTACAAGGTTTCTCAGGCTCAATGTGTATCAGTTTGTGCTCTTTCATGGTTAAAATAAAAGCAAAAGTATGTAGTAAGCAGTAAGTTCCTTCTCCCGTGGTGTTTAACATTGGTCACGGAGAAACAATGGATTGTGTGCTTTCTGTATATATACACTCTTTGTAAGGTAGGAATTTCCCCCCCTTACTTAAGGGAATTTTTTCTAAGAGCACATCTTTTTAATGGTATTCTTTCCCCTTCTCAGTGAGGGACTATTGATTGAGTGGACACCACTTACTGCAGCTGTTCTGAGCTGCCAGCAGCAGGGTTTCCTGTGATTGATTTTATATAGCACCTTTTCTACTTGAGAAATCCCAAAGCACTTAACAAAGCAGGGAGTGAGTTTGATGCTGATAGTGATGGCGTAGGCAAACATGGGCAGTGGCACAAGCCGGCGGCCGCTCACATTGCTTCAGATTCTTGACTCCAGAGAGCCGGTGGCCAGGTTGCCACCGCTTTCTCTGGTCTACCTAGAATCTCCAGACTGGAAAGGACATCTAGCTATCCTTGAGGATATTCCTTGGCCTCAATGATATCCTGACCAGCCCCTAAGCCACTCGAGATAGATGAGATTGATCACTGTGGGTGGCTTCAGAGGAGTGATTTACTCTTAAATCCTTTATTTCCTGATGGGTTCCATATGGTGGGTAGATTTGGTGTCCCATCCAGTCAGCAGTTCTAAAACTCTACTTCCTGATTTATTTTTATTTTTCAGAGACAGGGTCTTGCTCTGTCACACAAGCGGGAGTGCAGTGGCATGATCACAGCTCATTGCAGCCTCAAACTCCTGGACTCAATCCACCTTACTTCCTCAGCCTCCTGAGTAGCTAGGACTACAGGCATGTGCCCCCATACCTGGCTTATTTTTTATTTTTTGTAAAGACAGGATCTTGCTCTGTTGACCAGGCTGGTCTCAAACTCCAAGCCTCAAGCAATCCTCCTGCCTTGGCCTCCCAAAGTGCTGGGATTACAGGTGTGAGCCGCCACACCCAGCCAATTTCCAGGGTAATTTTTGAGTCTCAAGGAGGTGCAGTCTCAAAAGTAGATTGTGGCAGGGATCTGCTTTGGAGAGGGAAGACTCTTTAGCTGACTTTAGTACTAGATTAGTACAAAAATAAGCAAGAGGGCATCTGCAGAAATGCATGATGTGTTTGCCCTCAGAAGGAGCATATGTTGCTTACGTCTTTGACACCTAGCACAGTGCTTAGCACATAATAACCCCTCAATAAATTTTTGATGAATAGGTGTGTCAAAATTAAAAGTGTCTTTTCAGTGTCAGAGAAGGACAGATTTCACTCCAGAATTAGGGGTGCTCAGGGTCTAGCATTGTCTACTTTAGCAATAAGCATGCCAAATAAGCCATCCCTATCCCCATAGAGGCAGCAAAAATGGGACAAAAATAATGGTCTTTTTTCACTTGTCCTTTTCTACCTGGTTTTGATGCAAAAGTGAAACTGCTTGTTTCGCTTGCAGGTTGGGGATTTTTATTTTTACTTAAATAAAAATAAAAGGAAAGAAGGAGAAAATTGGCAAGGTAAAAAGAACGAATTTTAAGCTCAGATGTATGATCTATTAACCTCCAGTAAAAATGAATTGGAGGGAGGAGAGATGTGGAAAGACTCCCAGGAGGGGAGGAGAGAAATCACCTTTTGAGCAGCTCTTGAAGCAATGGGGAACCTGTCATTGAAGGGACAGAAAGAAGGCCGTATGATTCTTCTTAGGATCTGGAGTGTGCCCTCATCTTCATAGATGTGAATAGTGTCTCTAGCAAGGAGCAGGAGGATGACTGGGGAAGAAGAGAAGGAGAAAGTCACGCTGACACCTCTGGGCCCATACACGCCCTTGTACCCCGTGGGAGGAGAGCAGTGGCAGCTGTGAGGTGACTCTAGAGGAAGAGTTTGCGGGTCACATCTTGTGGTTTCTTTCAGCTGAATTGATACCCAGATGTCTAGTGTATCATACATCTGATCACCCAGTTACCTTCTCAAAAGAGGTGAGGAACATCCAAATTAAAATGTCTATATACATTCATCTTCACCTGTGTTTTCTTTTCTTTATATATATGGACATAGCTTTTAAATTCTCTTTTTTTTTTTTTTTTTTTTTTTTTTTTTTTTCTACTTCTCTTTTTTTTTTTTTTTTTTTTTTTTTTTTTTTTTTGAGACGGATTCTCACTCTGTCGCCCAGGCTGGAGTGCAAAGGCACAATCTTGGCTTACTGCAACCTCCATCTCCTGGATTCAAGTCATTCTCCAGCCTCAGCCTCCTGAGTAGCTGGGATTACAGGTGCACACCACCACTCATAGCTCATTTTTGTATTTTTAGTAGGGACAGGGTTTCACTATGTTGGTCAGGCTGGTCTCAAACTCCTGACCTCATGATTCGGCCTCCCAAAGTGCTGGGATTGCAGGTGTGATTAAATTCATTTTCAGGTAAATAACTTACTTTTGTCTTATATAGTGCATTGAACTATTAAGTCTCCTTTGCTCTTCAGATGGCCCCCAGAGGCCCACAGTATTTTTGTCCTCATTTACAGATGAAAGAACTGAGGCCCAGAGAGGATAAGTGACTTGCCCAAGGTCACACAGTGAGCTGGAATTCAAACACAGGTTACCACGGGCCACAGCTCTCTCACCGTCCACTGCCTTGCTTTCTCCATCTCAAACAGAAGAAAATTATACATCTTGCTTCAAAAGAGAAATTGTATTGTTATGACACTCCAGCATTTGAAGAAGTAAGTTGTGAATGTTTATAGCTTCCTTTTGTGCTCAGACCACACAGCCACAGCCAGTGCTTACTACCCTAGGCTATCAGCTAAAATACTCGACTTTTTATTTCATGACCTTCTTTTTAGGAACAGGAATAAACACCTGTGATTTTTGCCCATAACGTTCATGGCTACATGTATTGACTCTACTTGTGGCGTCCTTGACAATTTAGTAACCCTATCTCTAGGACAAGAGGGCTGGGCTGGGCTGAACCAATTGCTCCAAAGCCCCTTTCAGCACCGAAAGTCTGTGACAGCAAGTGGGTGAGAGTCCACTGACCTGCAGCTAAAGAACAGAGGCAAACTGGGGTGGGCACAGCTGGTGACTCAGTTCAGATCCACGCTAGCTTACTGGGAGCAGATGATGGCAGGCATTGGCTTTGCAGCTGGGCACACGAACACACACAGGACATAGTTCTTGCCCACCAGGGGTATGGAGTCTAGTGAAGCCTTCCCAGAGGAGCCTGCATGATTGGCAGTTACTGCTCACGTGTTTACCTTGTATTGGTGAATTCTGAGATGTGTTCCTTGCACCATTTGAGTAATTAAAAATGTGTCTACACCTGATTAATTCTTCCTTCTATCTATTGGGGGAAAAGCCCTATTTAAATAGATGGACAGATGTTGAGTGAGTGTCTCTGTGTCCCAATAGGGTGAGCATGTTCTGCCCTTAAACAGATGCTAATCGCATCCTTGGGAAGACGCAATGGACAACTCTAGAGGCTTAAATCGTTCAGAAGCACACCTTGGAAATAGCACACAAGGAGAGTAGGGCCTCTGGTGTTTCTGACTGACATGAGTGAGCTGAAGAAGAACCTGATTAAGGGAAGTAGGGCCTTCCTCCAGGGGTTTGGGGGAGCATGGATCACATGGCAGTTTTGTTTGGAAGAAAAGCCAGTCAAAGCCACAGGGAGTCCTTGCAAGGCCAAAAGAGAGAAAGTTGTTCCCTTGGAGAGAGTGGCATTTTGGAAAACTGAAAATCACTTCAGTAATATTGTATATGAGAATCTTTGTAACCAAAAAGAAATGCAATAAATCTCTCAGTTTGAAGGCTTCTTCAATATTTTACAAATCACACAATCATCTCCAGCTTTTGGCACAAAAAAAAATCCACATGACAAACCTTACAGAACATTAGCGATATCAAGATAAGCTGCATCTGCAGAATACCAATGAAATTATCCCTACCTGCTGCTGGTGTTTTCAAAAATGTGAGGCAGAGGGTCAATTTTTTTTCCTGTTAAAAATGGAAATCGGTGTTTGAGTATTCCATGAAGTTCTTCAGGTTCATTAACAAGGTCAAAATCAATGTTATTTTACTGTTTGGAATCATTTTTGGTGGAACAATGAAAAGAAACCATAGTAGAAGTAGTCTTAATATAATCATTTTCTTTTCATTGTTCTTTATGGGAAAATAATTTGGCCCGAAATTTAGTGGTCCCATCAGGGAGGTGATATCTTTAAAAAGGTGGTCTGAAGGACAGGTTTTACTGTACTTTAATAGGCTTATAGATTAATATAAATCTTAATATTCATAATCTTTACCATTTCTTTTCTCAATATCTGCTCCATCTATACATCTATTTCTAATGTATGTTTCAAACACAAGATATACTTGATTTTTATTAAATACACTGATGGTGCTACAGGGACAGCCACCTGACCTAGTTAAAAAAAGAAAAAAGAGCCAGGGGGTCAAATTTATGGATAGTCTGCTGCTGAAAACAGATTTTTGCAGATAATACAATGGCCTGAGAGCAGGGCTGTCTTTGCAAATTTTCCATGCGCTGCTATTTGTGTATGGCCAGGTCAGTAAAATAAATATATGTATATTGAGTGCCAAGTGTGAGGTGCAGATGATCATGATGAAATGTGGACTTCTTACCTGACAGCTTGATCTTTCTCATCAAAACATGGAACATTCTCAACCTATATATGCTCACAAAGGAAAATCACAGTGATAACTACATAGGAAATTTACTTATTGGATAGAAAAGAAAATGTGTAAATATGCAATGCTTGGCAAGAATAAAGAAATATATGCTAATTTATTTTAATGTGGTTACTTAAGGGAAACATTATCTAAGCGACTTTGGTATTATTTTGATTCTGAGATTCCTTGTTTGCCTGTTATGTTATAAACTTTGAAGCTTATGTTATATAATAACATAAGCTTATTATGTTATAAACATTGAAGAAATTAATGAATTGTAAATGTGTACAAAATTGATATATTAGGTAAAAATATGTACATATGTATATATACCTTTTACTGATTATAAAAGTAATACATCCTTATTATAGAAATTTTACAAAATATGAGGCAAAAACCATAATACCACCCAGAGATAATCACATTAACATTTTCTCACCTCTGTTTTGTTTTACAGAGTTTAGAGGATCTTGTGTGCATAAAATTGAATATGGATTTATTAAATTTCATTGCAGGATCCTAGAACTTACTTCATGATTTCCTGTAATTGGGTGTTGGTATGGTTTCTTTTCTTTTCTTTTTTTTATTGCAAATATAAAAGACAAACATCTTTTATATAAACCTTCGTTGGCATTTCACATAACTGCTTCAGGAGCTAGTCCCAGAGATGGAGTTAATGAATTAAGTAGAGTAACATTTTTAAGGTTTTTGATACTTATTCCACAAAGAAGCTTAGGCCAATTTATAGTGTAAGCTTATTTCAGTCAGATTTCATATACTTTGATAAAGAAAACACTGTGGTTTCAGGTTTCCAAAGCAGTGATCTCTGGTGGTTGGTGACGATGTTCTTTTGTGGTTGCCCTGAGATAGATGTGAGAGAGGGTTGCAGAGGCCTGTTGGTCTGATGTTAGGGAGTGCTAGTTCTTCTGGTTAACTCCCGTAAAGGTTTTTTTTCCCCTTCCTCCTTTTTTTAGACTATGTGGTCCTCATAAATAGCATTTAATGTTTTAAACATTAATATTAATTGAAAAAGGAGATAACTTAAATAATTGCCTATATATTTTCTTTACCTTTGTATATTTTGAGTTATGAGAAAAAACCTGGAATTTATTACTAGGAAAATGGGATGATAAAAGTATTTCTGCCTTTGCCCACTCAACTTCCAGCTTTACTGGCTTTAAATATTTTGTCTTCAGTACCTCAGTCCTGTAAGGTATTTGGCTGTCTGCAGAATGTCACATTCCTGTCCCCTCTGTTGATGAGGATGTGGCTTTGTGTCTGTGGATGCCTGTGGGCAGAGGCTGGGCTATCTGAAGGCAGAAAGCACTGACTGCCTGTGTGGCGGCTCCCTCTTGATCCCTGCGTCCTGTATACCCTGGTTTCCCACCACCGGCTGTCTCGTGGCAATGCGTCTACTGTGCTTGAAACTGTTTACATCCAGGGCATCATTTTAACACTGTCAGTTACCTCAGGACTCAACAGCATGGGAATGCATGCTTTGGACATAGTGGGAATTATGTAAAGGAAGGAAAGCAAGAAGGCAAAGTAGACACACAGCCCCATTCACGTTTAAATGCAAGGCCAAGGATTGGGGGTTGTTTTCTGATGAATCTTTCAGTTTCTGCTACTGTGAAGCTATAACCATTCTAAGTGGCAGTGCAGGGATCTTTGCTTTCTGGCTTTCTAATCAGCAACTGAATCCTATTTCTGAAAAGCAAAAATAGATGTTGCAAACAGGTATCTTTCTTTGGGTTACTTGGCCACCTTTAGAATGCCTTTTCACAGGAAGAAGGAGAGAATGAAAGTTCTTCTTTTTTTTTTTAGAGACAGGGTTTCACCATATTGGCCAGGATGGCCTCTATCTCTTGACCTCATGATCTGCCCCCCTCAGCCTCCCAAAGTGCTGGGATTACAGGCGTGAGCCACTGCGCCCGGCCTGAGAATGAAAGTTCTTTTGCTGAAGAGGAGCTTCCTTCTCAGAACTTCTCACAACATTGACCATGACCTGCTAATGGCCAGTCCTGGCTCCTTTTCCAAATGCTGAGAAAAGGCTGAGAACTCAGAACTGAGGACAGGCACTGAAGGAAGCAAACCCACCTGCAGTGAGGTTCGCTTTTGTCCAGACACTGCCTATACAGTACATTAGTAAACTTATTTTATTCAAAATAGATCCTCTCACTATATTTCAAAGTGGTTTACAACTCTGTATAAAATAGAACATCTTTACTAGGGGATGGTAGAATATAAATAGTAGAAACACAACTATTAATCCTACCCTCACAATGCATGCCTTACAAAAGACATTTGCTAAGTTTTGTTATGTATAAAAATATATTTAGCTACCAACTTCACTGTCATTGTGGAAAATTGCACAAACCAATGTATGTAAGTGAATAATTTTACATATAGTGTCTTTTCTGATTAAGAAAGTCTTTTAAAGAACATATTAATTATTCATCTTATGTATCCTATGTGGCTAAAGCAGCTCTGTGAATAGAGACCTGCCAGTTTTTGGTTTTGGTTTTTTTTGAGAAGAATGGAATCTCTGTCCCTCAGGCTGGAGTGCAGTGGCACGATCTCAGCTCACTGCAACCTCCGCCTCCCAGGTTCAAGCAATTCTCTGCCTCAGCCTCCCAAGTAGCTGAAATTACAGGTGCCCACCACCACGCCCAGCTAACTTTTTGTACTTTTAATAGAGACAGGGTTTCGCCCTCTTGGCCAGGTTGGTCTTGAACTCCTGACACCATTGTGATCCACCCGCCTCAGCCTCCCAAAGTGCTGGGATTACAGGCATGAGCCACCATGCCCAGCCTACTTGTTTTGTTAAAATAACAGAGTGCAGCTCTGTTATTTTAACAAAAAAATAGCTGATCTGGAAGTGCTATTTTTATTTTTAAAAGGTAGTGGACAGGGGCAATCAGAGTTAATGGTTTAGTTTGCAAATATAATAGTTTTGGGGAAGAATGTCAGGTCAGGCAAATGTGTGGGCCACAATGGAGTGAAGGTTATGTATTTGCTAAAATGCTTCCAGACTAGGACTTTCCATGCAAGTGGCACATATGTGTGGGAAAGTCGCCCTTGAAACCAAAGAGGGGAGAATGCACACCAAAAGAGAATTTGGTTTTTTACATGGCAGTTGTAAATGGGAACAATCACCGTTGCCAAATGTCAACTTCTTAGGTTTGTAAAACCCCCATTAAAAACACTCTCCATCGATAAAAATGTACATTTGAAGGAATAGTTTTACAATCGAACTAGAGATTGTCCTTGCCACTCGGAAACAAAATGGAATGTTATCTGACCAGGAAAAACAGTCTTTGAAAGTGTTTTCCTGAATCGCGTTGACTCTTCTGTGTCTCAGCCGGCAGGTCCCGGCAGTGTTCACAGCTTTGTGGTCTCCTCTGGGCCTCCGGAGGTGGCTTTGAATGGGACAGCTTCACAAAATCTGCATGAAAATTGGGAATTGTCAAAGTAATTTGCCATTTACTGACTTGCTGTCTATGCCTTTTGTGTTTTGATCAATAAAAACTTAAATCCTTTACCGAGTTTAGTAACAGCCCATTCTAAAGCATTATATTCCCTCTAATGTTTTTCGAGTTCTGGTTGTACAGTTATCCATTTTCAATGATATTCATTTTAAAAGGTTATCAAACGAGAAACTAAACCAACCATACAAATAACAGCCCAAAGAACACTTTCCAAAATGTGTTGCTGTAGTGCCATTTCAAATTTAATATTAATGCAGAGGAAAGCTAAAGGCCACCAAACCAGGTGGATAAAATAGTACTGCATTTTATGACTCATTCTTAAATGAAATCTCTTAAATATTGCTAATGAAGCCGGCTCCCCCCGCCCCCACAGCCTTGGCGGGCGCCCTTTCGAGCTGCTTCAGTTCCATTTCTCTGTCTAGCAATTTGCCCCAGGCCCCTATTAAATGAATTATCACAGCCCCTAAATCATCTCTGCGGGGGTTTCCGCTAATCCCATCAAGACACTTACACTCCCTTTCTTCCCTCCTGGTGACATAATGAATGATTATTTCTTGGGGAGCTGTTAAAGAGGCCCCTCTGGAAAAGGAGAATGCTTGCAGCCCGGGGCGGAGGCGCGGCGCTGGGCCGCGGGGAGGCCGGGTGGGTACCAGCGCCGCCTCGGGCTGACGGGGACAAAGAGGCCACGCGGCCACCAACTGCCCTCCCGGCCGCCCGAGGTGGGGGCCCCCGCGATCGGCGGGCCGAGAGCCTCCAGCTCCAGGCCTCCAAGTGCGCCCGGCCTGGGTAGCGACTCCTGGAGCCCAGGAATGCAGGGCAAGGAGAGAGAATATAAATGTTTTCCTTAACCAGAGGAAACACCGCACTCACAAACCACTTGCGGAATAGATTAAGCTAATTTATTAAACACAGTTTGCCTGGTGACTGAGCTGAGCTGAGTAATGATTTACAATTAAAAAAAAAAACATTAATAAGAGAAAGTCAGGGGCCACCGTGGCCCTAATCATGGGGCCATGGCAGCTCCGACGGGGCTGGGGCGCGCGTCCCGGCGCTGGGTCTGGGACCAAGGGTGGCCTTAGCCCTGCGGCATCGGCGAAGCTTCGCAGCCGTTCGGAGCCCAGTCCCCCAGCTCCGGGGAGGTGGAGTCCAGGAGAAGAGAGCTGGGCCCTGGGCGGGGAGCCACCTCCAGGGAGTCGGGCAGAGGGACCCTCTTCTCAGAGGACAAGGTGGTTTGGGGTGTGTGTGCGTGTGTGTGTGTGTGTGTGTGTGTGTGTTTTACATGTTGTTTCCGAGGCGCTCACACCTCCCTCCGCATACCAGTGCTGGGTCTTCTGACAGTGAAGTAACATAAAACAGTTTCCAGGAAATTTTGGAAACTAAACACGGGGACTCGTTTGTCTTGTGCAGTGATTCTCAACAGCATTACTGCCAGCAACCCTCTTTTCATAATAAATACTTCCTAATGCCCCTCGCGGTGGCTTGCGCCTGTAATCCCAGCACTTTGGGAGGCAGGTGGGAGGATCGCTTGAGCCCAGGGGAGACCATCCTGGGCAACACAGTGAGACTTCCGTCTCTACCCAAAAACACAAAAATTAGCTGGGCATGGTGGCACATGCCTGTAATCCCCACTACTCAGGAGGCTGAGGCAGGAGGATCACTTGAGTCTGGGAGGTCTGGGCTACAGTAAAATGTGATTGTGCCATTGCACTCCAGCTTGAGCAACAGAGTGAGATAATGTCTCAAAAAAAAGTTGTAATACCTTTTACTATTCCAAAAAAAATTGAATTATATATCCTACACATGATTTTTAAAAAGGGAAGATGGAAGGAAGGAAGAAAAGAAAGAAAGGCAAAACATGAGGGTCTAACTATAAAAGAAACAACAACACATCAGGTATAATATAACAAAAATATAGTAAAATATGTGTTTCAATGGGTACCTTCTCTGTCACGACAACTAAGGAATGAAGTAGTCAAAATAATAGCCTTACGCTTTTTTTTTTTTTTGGAGACAGGCTCTCACTCTATTGCCCAGGCTGGAGTGCAGTGGCGCCATCTTGGCTCACCGCAGCCTCAATCTCTGTGGGCTCAAGTGATCCACCCACCTGAGTAGCTGGGACTACAGGAATATGCCACCATGCACAGCTAATTTTTGTAGTTTTTTGTAAAGATGGGATTTTACCATGTTGCCCAGGCTGATTTTGAACTCCTGAGCTCAAGTGATCTTCCTGCCTCAGCCTCCCAAAGTGCTGGGATTACAAGTGATCACACTACTTGGTAACGAATGCTGATTTAAGAGGAAGCTGTCAGTTGATTGTTGCTGTTTCTTTTTCTGTATAATCAACTTTATGAAATAAGGGCTAAATAAGGATATTTACTTTTATACGTAGAATCATCCAAATGTGACAACTATGGATGGGAGAACTTAAAACCCAAGAGCTACATTGCATTGTTGTCCATGCATGATTTTCCAAAATGGTGAGCAACTCTTGGTCAGGCTCCAGATAAAACTGTGTACGTGGTAGTTGTATTCCTGGAAAATTTAATGTACATTAAAACTAGGTAAAAACACTTTGTGCTCATCCAAAAAAAATAAATGGAGCTAGAAATAATTATCAAAGGTTTTTTCACCTATTTGAATATCTGATGGAATATTGGGATGTGTCCCAAAGGATCTGGAACAATTGTTTGAGTGCCAATACACTGCCTTTTGGGGTGGGCACTATCCCCTTTGAAACTCACTGGTCTAGAACATTGGTTTCTAAATTCTTTGAATTAGTATTTCATGGAGAGCAGAACATTTCACATATGACATTAGAGGGTTTGCAGGCCTCTCGAAACCCATTCGCAGACCGTCTACCACGTCCACGTATTCTGAATTCTGAACTCTTGGTCTATAGCAGAAATTGAGAGGCTAGAATCATAGAATAGGAAAGAGACTCACCTGGATCCTCTGAGGAAAATCAGCTCATCCAAGGTCTGAAGACCATATTCAAGTTTTGAGTTTATTTGGTTATTGTAGGAAATTAGTCACCTTCCTGGTTCTGGAAGTGGAAACTAAATTACTTTAGTCTTTAAGGCAACTGTAACACAGTTTACTTCTACTCAACTTGTGATCAATAAAAACCCTAAATCTATTCCACTTGTTCTGGCTAAAATGTTGGACCTATGTATTTAGGCAGATAATATTTTTGTATTGAAGTGGAGGGCTTTATATTAATACCCGTTAAATGCCTCCTTGTTGAAGATGACTCTTTATCCCAGTCTTGTCTAGATGTTTTTAGATACCAATTTTGTCTCTGAATTCATAAATTTTCCTTTCTAGCTCTCTGTCACCTGCATGTCAAAATGTTAGAATTAATTATCATAAAAAGGAAAACTGAGAAAGAGGCCTCTTTGCCAATGCTGTATCACTAGTAATAATAGGAAGATGTTAGCTTTTTCTAGTGTATGCAGGAAAAGTTCTGTTAGTTAAGTGTATATATTATTGCATATTTAAAGCTGAAAAAATAAGGCAGTGTGCATTATAATGGTGCTTCCTTTAATGTTGGCAGAAAAGTTTAATTTTATTTAATTAAACTCGTTAATTAATTTTGAGATGGAGTCTTGTTCTGTTGCTAATGCTGGAATGCAGTGGTGTGATCTCAGCTAACTATAAATTTTGTTACCTGGCTTCAAATGATTCTCCTGCATCAGCTTCCCAAGTAGCTGGGATACAGGCATGTGCCACCATGCCCGGCTCATTATTGTATTTTTTGGTAGAGACAGGCTTTCATCATGTTGGCCACACTGGTTTTGATCTCCTGACCTCAAGTGATCCACCAGCCTGGGCCTCCCGAAGTGCTGGGATTACAGGTGCAAGCCACAAAGCCCAGTCTAATTTTAATTTTAAAAGTCTTTTAGAAGAGGGCTGTTCCCCACTCTCAATGTTGGGATTTTGTCAATTCTAAAAATAATATTGTACCAAATTTAAATATGTTTTATAAGAAATTTCCCACAACCCTGTCATTCTAACCTGTTTTGATTTTTCCATTTTTCTATGTTTCTTTCAATGAATTCTAGTTTTTGTTTAGCTTTTATGTATTGCATGCCCAATTTTCTACATCTGTTTCTAGTTCCCGACTTTAGAAGTCGGTGTTAGCCAGGATTTACTCTTAAGCATGAGCAATTGAACTAAAACAAGCAACAGAAGGTCTTCCATACAGCTTTGCCTAAGTGGGCTGACAGGTGGGCTGAAATCTTTGTAGGCCTTACAGAGAGTGATCACTATAGAGAGGAGGTAGAACTGCCGTGTGAACTTAGCAGCTCACTTTTTAAAGATTCATCAAACATTTACGTAAGTCAGAAGTGTACGGGGGATGTGAGGGCAATGGGGTCTTGAGCTGCTGATTTAGAAAGCCCTGAAGTTGCGATTTGGAACATTTTGTTTTAGGGAGCCCAGTCCAAAGTCTGTGTTCAGCTCTGCTTAAGAACAGGGTGAGGGGGTAGGAAAGGGTGGTAGAGACGGCGTTTTGATTCATTTTTGGTTTGGGAGGGTGCTGGGACAGTTGGGGCATTAGAAGCCCTTTACAGGCCAGACGTGGTCGCTCACGCCTGTTATCCCAGTACTTTGGGAGACCAAGGTGGGCAGATTACCTGAGGTCAGGAGCTCGAGACCAGACTGGCCAACATGGAGAAACCTTGTCTCTACTAAAAAAAAAAAAAAAAAAAAAAAAAAAGTGTGTGTAAAAAAAAAAAAAAAAAAAAAAAAAAATTAGGCATGGTGGTGTGTGCCTGTAAACTCAGCTACTAGGGAGGCTGAGGCAGGAGAATCACTTGAACTCAGGAGGCAGAGGTTGTAGTGAGCCGAGATCGCGTCATTACACTGCAGCCTGGGCAACAGAGTGAAACTCTGTCTCAAAAAAAAAATTAAAAAATAAATAAATAAATAAGCCCTCTGCTTCTGTTATGTTCATCTCCCTATGGTGTTGCCATCTCTGGATAAGATGGAACTTTCTTCAGGACCCAGGTAGGTGGCTACAGCCTAGAGATGCTTGTCCACAGTCCAACTAAGTCTAAGCTAAAGTTTCATTAACAATTTACACCTGCTTTTCTATCCTCTTATGCTAAGTATTTTGTAGAACACCTTCACTGTCAATACCCTTTATCTCTTAGAAAATTGATAATAATGGTGGCTATCATTTATTAGGCATCTAGTATGTGCCAGGCAGTGTATACTTATATCGTTATGCTTCACAACAATACCATGAGATAGGAGTCATTATGTCATTTTCATAGTCCAAGGTCATGTTACTATATAACATTCTGTGTCTGTTTAAGAATGTATAAATTTGAGTGATATAAAATAACATCTCATGGCCGGGTGCAATCACACCTGTAATCCTAGCACTTTGGGTAGCTGAAGAAGGCAGATCACTTGAGGTCAGGAGTTTGAGACCAACCTGGCCAACATAATGAAACCCCATCTCTACTAAAAATGCAAAAAAACTAGCTGGGCGTGGTGGCAGGAGCTGTAATCCCAGCTACTCGGGATGCTGACATAGGAGAATTGCTGGAACCCGGGAGATGGAGGCTGCAGTGAGCCAAGATTGCACCAGTGCACTCCAGCCTGGGTGACAGCATGAGACTCTGTCTAAAAAATAAAAACAAAAAATAAGAACAAAGTAAAATGACATCACAATATTCCAAGGCTTTTCCCTCATTTAGGAAGACAAGAGAAAGTAAACAGAGAGACTTGGGGCTTTTTCAAAGCAGGAAGTATGGTTTGACTACTCTTACTGACTTTTCTCTGCACAGGATGTTTCTGGAGTAAGCAAAGGGTAGAGACTTGGAAACTTAGCAACAGAGAATGATCTTGAAACAATGAAGCTTAAGAGTCAGGGCTGGCATATTTTCAGGATGTAAAATATTGGACTCAGAATATATAAGTTGTAGCACAGAAGGTCTCACTTCTGTGAGTCACTGGGTGACTACAAATCAGTTACGGAAGTAAATTCCTCCAGCCTTAGGTTGCATCAGTGTTTGATGAATAAATACATGATGATTTTTCAGAGTTGCTAAGAATTCCTTATAAGAGAGGAATGGGAAAATCTGATCTTGTTTAGCATATGCAATGTTTCTCAGCCTTTGAATGGAAATAGTCAAGCCATAAAATGTAATTCTGTTTTCTCTCACCACTCAAGTTTTTGACAGAGTTATCCTTGTCAAGCTTAGAAATCAGTCTGGATGATGTCAAGCAGGTTATAGGGGCAACTCAGCTCCACAATTGAAAAAAATGATAAGTTTTCAAATGTTCCCTGCTCCAGAAATAAAAGTAATTGGCCAGGGCATTTTTGAGGTTGGCCTCATCCATAATCTGAGTCCCTGCCTGAGGCAGCTCTAATCCCACGCATGTATGACTAACACAGTCACATTGTTGCTGTGGTCCCTGGAAACACCAGGGTCTTCCTAAAAATCAATCCCAGACTTTATAGTATCATCAGGTCTTCTCTGTTCCAGGTGGCTGGGATTACTGTCATTGTTCCAGCTTATCGTGACTTCAGAGCTCCAGGAGAAATTAGGCCCTGATTCAGCCCATCTTCAGAAACCCCATTCAAGGAAACCCAGCATCCAAAATGTTTTCTTTAGCAAACTAGGTCAGTGTGCTTAGTTCTGCCATCCGCACAGGAAAAGACTGTGGGTCTGGTCATAAAACCCAGGATATTTCCACATCTTGATGATTTATTACCAGGGCAAATAGAAATATTGCAGACCACAATATCATTTATCATTTAATTACATATCTTTCTGGAAGACAACATACACAACCAAAGAGGCAATTTAGAGCTTGCTTGTCTTTTGCTTGGGGCCTCAGTTTCCTTGCCTGCAGTAGGAAAGGCTTGAGCAGAATGGTCTCCGGATCTTGAAGGGCTCTTCAGCCCTAATCTTTTAGAGTCTGTACATACACTGGAAGCTGAAGCTCTGACACAGGAGTGGCCTTCTTGAGCTATAGTTTCATTGGTACCACCTTCTCTCTGTACTACACAACTGCTTGGCCTCACCAAGTCTCGGTTTCCTCATCAGGAAAAATGGAGATAAAGACAGAACCAACTTTGTAGAGTTAATTGTTTGAATTATTAAGGTAATGCATGTGCCCCTCAGAGAAAAAAATCTCAGAGGGCACTCAACTTATAATGAGCTACTATGAGGATTATTGAGCTATCTTGTTGTAATCACTTTGCTTTGCTTATTTTCCTCCTTGCTCCCTATCTCTCCTTCTTTGCCTCCACATACTTTTCATCATTTATCTTTTCAAATTTACTTTTACCACACAAACCAACTTCAAGAGATAAACTTTAAAGAAACCAAAAATGAGGGATTCCAATATCAAGTTCAAGAATGATTGATTCCAGCTGGGCGTGGTGGCTCACCCCTGTAATCCCAGTACTTTGGGAGGCCAAGGCAGGTGGATCACGAGGTCAAGAGATTGAGACCATCCTGGTCAACATGGTGAAACCCCGTCTTTACTAAAAATATAAAAAATCAGCTGGGCATGGTGGCGCATGCCTGTAATCCCAGCTACTCAGGAGGCTGAGGCAGGAGAATTGCCTGAACCCAGGACGCGGAGGTTGCGGTGAGCCGAGATTGTGCCATTGCACTCCAGCCTGGGTAACAAGAGTGAAACTCCGTCTCAAAAAAAAAAAAAAGAATGATTGATTCCAGGACCCAATCCTAGATCTTTCAAGGTGTATTAGTTCATTCTGTGCTGTTGTAACCAAATACCTAAGACTGGGTGATTTATAATCAACAGAAATGTATCTGCTCACAGTTGTGGAGGGAGGCTGAGAAGTCCCATATCAAGGTGCCAGTATCTGGCGAGGGCCTTCTTGCTGTGCTGTAACATGGTGGAAGATATCACATGACAGAAGCAAGGAGGGTAGAGAGAGAGAGCACAAGAGGGGCCAAACCCTCTCCCATGATAACAGGCTGCTCCCATGATAACAGTTTTAATGCATTTAGGAAGGTGGAGTCCTGATGACCTAAACACTTCTTTAAGATTCCACATCCCAATACCATCACAATGACAATTACATTTCAGAATGAGTTTTAGAGGGGACAAACATTAAAATCATAGCACACGAATTGTGAACAATTCCTGCACTCACTTACTTTCTTTCTTTTTTCTTTCTTTTCTTTTCTTTCCTTCCTTCCTTCCTTCCTTCCTTCCTTCCTTCCTTCCTTCCTTCCTTCCTTTCCTCCCTTCTTTCTTTCTTTCTTTCTTTCTTTCTTTCCTTTCTTTTTTTTTGGCCTTATAGTATTTGCATATCTACTGCCCCAGTCAAACCATTTATGTGGTTACAAACATGTAGGTTGGGGTGTTAATGTTGTGGAGTTGTTTAGGAACAGATATTTCTTTTGTGTACCTTCATTTTTCTGTGTGTTAGAACAGAAAGGGTTGGATTCTCCTTAAAAGACTGTCTGGAGAAGGACTGCTGTTTTGGCAATGTTTGTGGCATCTTATTTTTCTTTGTGATATGTTAGGAATACATAACATCCCAAGCATTTTCCTTTTAAGATTTAAGTGTTTTCTACTTCGGCTACCGGAGGTTAAATAAACATTCCTGTGAACAGCTCTTTAAAACATTTATAGTTTCTCCTTCCCACATACCTACGAAAATCTTAATTAGTGTCATTTGCTTCAAAATATGCCCAGTTCATCTCTAGGCTGCCAAGGCAAAGTCAGAGTTCAAGTTGCCATATGTTGATGGGGACAGGTTGACAACACTCTTCCCCGTCCGGAAGGCATCCTCCCTAATCCCTGAGCCTTTAATAATAAAACCCACTTTTCCCATTTATTCTGCAAATCCACTTCATCTGTACTATGTCCGCTTGGAACCAGGTATCTTTGGAACACAAAACCAGGAAAACAATCATGAGTGGCTAATGTCCTCCAGTCTTGCCTTACTGACCAAAATATCAGCTACTTCATGGGATTCATCTATGAGCATGCACCATAGAAAATTATACTTAATAGTCTCCAGGCCCCTTCCTAGGATGTGTTGTTAATTATTTCTATGATACAGATGCAAGAAATAAACCAGAACACCAGCAATGCAGTATGAGAGAACCAAGCAAATTTGGAACAAAAGCTCAGACTTTTACTGTAGGTCAACCAGTAAGTCATTCTCTTTCTTGCTTTATTGCTTCCTTGACAACAATGGAATGGGTTTTTCCTCTTCTACTTTTAGCCTCATTTATGAAAAATGCCTTGGAATTATGGTCTTTTCATGGTTTTCCACAGTGAATATTGCTCCCTTCTGCCCTTTGCTTGGGAGAGATATTCTAGTCACTGCTGAATGACTATTGTTCTTTGTGAGTGGAAATGCAGATAATGAGATATGGAAACTTGGTGTGGTGGATACGAGGTGCACCACTCTGAGCCCCTCTTTAAGACCAAGGCATTGATTCCTAGAACTGCTGGAAGTGTTGCTTGCTGAAAGCTCTTAGCAAAATCTCTCTCCAGGAATTGTCCTATGCCAATGAGAGCTGCGTTGCCAAAAGTGACACTTCCTTCCGGGAGTCAGCCTGCATCCAGTGGCGGTCAAAGGGAAAACAACTGCAGGATCATCCCGGCTCTTGAGCTCTCTGTAGACCAACTGAGGTGACCGCATGGCCTCAACTTCTTCCACCCATTCCTGTTTCCTGTCCTCCCTGCTCAGGGGTAACTCCAAAAGCACCCTCCAGTAAACCTTTTACAAGAAATCTTTATTTCAGAGCCTATTTCCTGGGGAGCCTGACCTGCAACACTCAGACTAAAAATGATAGAAATAATATGAAGCAGCTTAAAGTCAGAGTTTTTTTTTTTTTACTTCTAATAATAATATAATAATTAGACTAAATACAATGAAGAACTTTGAAATGATGAAGAACTTTGGGATACCAGTTGCAAAATAGAAAACAGATATTAAAGCATATGAAAATGATGTCAACAAAGGAGAAATGCATTTTAGAACGTTCTTTTTTAAGAAATTCTGAAAAAAAAGAGCTATCTTAGTACCTTGATGTTTTTACCGTTGTTTTAAAGGAGCGAATTGCTCGATGCTTGTAATAAATGCTTAAATATTAAAGCAGCTACCTACCACGGTCAGTGAGAATAGGGGATGAAGGAAGAAGAAATCAGCTTCCAACGAGACAACTAAGGCACCGAGAGAGGTTTAACAGTTTGCTCCCCATGCACACCTTGTCAGGACTGTAATTTTTCAAACTTGTTTTCAAGTAGTTTATTATAGCAACATTCAGTGATGACTATCTTATTCAACACACAGTTATAACAAAAGTAACCACGACTGATTTCTTTCCAGGCACAATGTATGTATCAAGATAGGGAATAGGCCTCTTTTTTCCTTAAAAACAAAGCTTTACTGGAACTCTTTGAAAATTAATTTACCTAGTTATATCTCAAACATTATGATAATAATGTTTTATATATATATATATATATATATATATATATATATTTTTTTTTTTTTTTTTTTTTTTTTTNTTTTTTGAGATGGAGTTTCGCTCTTCTTACCCAGGCTGGAGTGCAATGGTGTGATCTCGGCTCACCGCAACCTCCGTCCCCTGGGCTCAAGCAATTCTTCTGCCTCAGCCTCCTGAGTAGCGGAGACTACAGGCATGCGCCACCATGCCCAGCTAATTTTTGTATTTTTAGTAGAGATGGGGTTTCACCATGTTGATCAGGATGGTCTTGATCTCTTGACCTCATGATTCACCCGCCTTGGCCTCCCAAAGTGCTGGGATTATAGGCGTGAGACACCATGCCCGGCCCAATGTTATATTATTATAATAAATAAAAATCAAACAACACCAGAGTATATGAACAGTTAAAATACCCTCCTCAGAAGTAATCACTGTTCTGTTCATTTTCAGATCCTTTCTTATGGGATCATGGTTATTCTGGGATCTCTCTCTCTATATAGCATGTCTTTCATTTTGTTTTTTCATGTACTTTTACGTTAATAGGACCATTCTATTGTATAGTAACTTGTATCGTTAACTTGTTTTTATTAATATTCTTTTTAACCTATTAAATTCAAAATCACACTGTGATATTCCTAACTACTATATTAAAATTAAATTTGATGCTACATTGACCCTAGAGATGTTAACTATTTTGAAGAATCAAACTGCTTATCTAAGTGAAACAAATTAACTATTTCAGTTTTCTAATATAAATTATAATTTTCTCAAATTGCAGAGAATTACATTTTCCCTTTTCAGGCTGATTCAGTTATGCCTGACATCAAAACTAATTGTTTTTTAAAATATCCAGGCAAAATTAAATCCAGTTCTAATGCTATTCTCAAAATGATCTTAATATGTTTGTTTCTTTTTTCGCTTTGATATTACTCTGCCTCCTCCATAGATATGTGTTAAAGGAAGACTGGGAAGGAAAAAACTAGTTTCAACCACTCAATTTTTGCTTATATTTGTTTTCCAGTCCAAGCAGCCTTTCTTTTTCAGTAGCAAAGGTCCTCTCTCCTGCTCCATCACTGGTCTGTAAAGTAAATTGCAAAAAGCTACCAAAGTCTGGCTACATCCTCATAGCAACTGTTTAAACCCATTACTTTCTCTTTTAATCAAATCACTGTTGTGTCAAAATATACGATTCTCGCCATGAATCTCCCCAGCTTGTTACAGGTCACTGGTTGCACCTTGAAAATGTTTGCTCTCCTAAGCATCTTCTCTCCAGCCTCCAGCTAAATTGCTACACACCAAGCCTGATCATTTTTCTATACACATAGGCCTCTAATTAATATAAACATAATGGCAATGAGAACCTGTACTTTAGAAAGAGTGGAAGAGAAAATGCCTGGCCAGTAAGTATGTGAAGCATCATTTGGATGATGGCAAATGGGCATTTAGGCAGATATAAGCATTCAAATCATATTAATAAAAAAAAAGCAACCCCTGAAAATTCCTTATCTCTGAATTACTGAGAGATTTCAGCCTTTATTCTTTTCTGCTTTAAGAAATGTTTTATATAAAGCCGCCAGAGGGCCAGTAAGGAAAATAGTAATTATGTTTAAACAGCCAACACTTCACTAACATAAAATATTTGTACAGGCTCTTAAACATGAAGTTAAGTGCCAGAGGCTATTTTCATTGTTTAATGTATTAAGTAAATAAAAATGTATCTAAGATGTGGACACACAATTAGTTTTGAGTTATTTATCCTGGAGTTTGTATGGTTTAGAAAAACTCCATCTTCTTGGCTGCTGCTGTCCTAATGCATTTAACTTCAGCCATCAGCTATGATTAAACACCTGCTGTTGTGGGGAAACAAAGCACACTAATCCAATATGTATTTCTGACATCTTAAATATCACCCAGTCCCCTGACATCAGGCACAGCTTTTCAGCGGGATGGAATTCCAGAGCATATTTTTCTAATTTATGGATGGACAATAAATCAAAATTAAGCCTTGGGCAATGAAATATACATCAGTGCAGAATGAACTGACTGCAAACGAGGACCCGGCACAACCGAGGGGAAAAGGATATATTAATGGAATCCTAAGCTGCAAACACTGAAGTGAAAATTAAGGAAGTTTATTTCACATTTTATCCTTATGAAAACAAAAGACAGAAAATGAAAAGTTTTCTATTTTTTCATGTGCAGCACCAGAGGAGCACATTTACATTTTTTTCAAGTGTTTTCAAATGCTGGTATGTGAGTGATTAAAAAATCTCCTCTACTCTTTTATTTTTAATTTTCAATATTTAAGAGAGTTTGAAGGGCTTAATATGGCTTTGGTTTTGCGTTTCTGGAAGAATGAACAAAGGCCATTGTTGACAGTCGTCAGCTTCTCCTGAGAATGATCAAGAGGGAGGACAGCCTTCCTTCCATTCAGCAGGACTGGCTGGGCTGGGAGCTGTCCAGTGCTGAATGAATCTTCCTTGTACTGACCTCCAGCTATCCTGGAACCTGGAGACAAGAGGTGATCTGATAGCTTTGTTCTCATCAAAGGCCCTCAGGAACCTCATGTGTGGGGCCACTACTCTGCTCTGGCCACCTGACTCTGTCCACCTCAGACTCTGGGCTGAAGTCACATTGGAGCTGCAGAGGTGGCTTATCCTTCTCGCCCTTGATGCTGCCAATCACCATATGTCTTCAACAGAGCCTGCCAGGGCAACAATCATCATCTTTATCAGGGATAATGTTTTATGTTTATGAGCATGTCATGGCTCTTAAATATTATCTCCTGAATCCTCACAGCATCTCTGTTAATGGAATAAATGGCAAATACTTATTTAATTGTTAGGGACAGGGATACACAGCCATAGCAAAATTGAGAGCTTTGTCTTAGGCTGTATGAAAAATGGAATTGGTGAAAGGATCCCTGCTGACTGGCTTCCAGTGCTAGGTCTCACCTAGACAGCAACCCTACCCCCAGCTGATAGAAGTGTCTTCAGATTATTTTCCCTAAGGCACTTGCATCTATAGAACCATTATTTCTGTAGATCCATATGTTACTGGTTTACCGACATACAGTATCTATTTATGAATAATTATATAGAATTGTCATTGATAACATTTTAAATTATTAAAATTAGTATTAAAGGAAACAATGTAATTTGGGAATTAATTTTTTCATGTATCTCAGAAAGAATATAGGCTTCCTGATCTTATATTCAAAACTTCTAAGTGGAAGAATGAGTGATGTTTTAAAATTGGTGTCCTTTGCGGTCAGTAATTACTGGTGCCAATATCTGTGGCTGCTATGAAGCATAAACATAAAGGATATATTCCCTCCACCATTCCACCATTGTGGTTTTCATTTTTGCATGAAAGCCTCTCTCTCTCTCTCTCTCTCTCTCTCTCTTTCTCCTCTCTCTTTCTGTTGGCCAGGCTGGTCTCAAACTCCTGAGAACTCTCTCTTTTTTCTTTCTTCTTTTTTTCTCCTTCCTTCCTTCTCCCTCTCTCTCTTCCTTCCTCTTTCCTTTTTCTTTCTTTTTGTTCTTTTTCTCCTTCCTTCCTTCCTTCCTTCCTTCCTTCCTTCCTTCCTTCCTTCCTTCCTTCCTTCCTTTTCTTTTTGTTCCTTTTCTTTCAAGACAGGGTCTTGCAATGTTGCTCAGGCTAGAGTGCAGAATCTATTCAGAGGCACGATCATAGTGCACTATAGCCTTAAACTCCTTGGCTCAAGCAGACCTTCTTCCTCAGCTTCCCAAGTAACTGGGACTGACTTTTCTTTCTAGTTCAAATCCTTGAAATAATTCCTTATGGGAAATATTCATAAGCCTGGCAGGAAATTCTTTTTATAAATACATAGCTTAATGTTAATCAACTTACCAGTTTTTGAGGAAAATATTTGTGCTTCAAAGAAACGGTTTTTTGTTTGTTTTTGTTTTGACAGAGTTTTGCTCTTTCACCCAGGCTGGAGTGAAGTGGTGCAGTCTCAGCTTACTGCAACCTCCGCCTCCTGGGTTCAAGCAATTCTCCTGCCTCACACTCCCGAGTAGCTGGGATAATAGGTGCCCACCACCAAGCCTGGCCGATTTTTGTATTTTTAGTAGAGACAGGGTTTTGCCATGTTGGCCAGGCTGGTCTCGAACTCCTGACCTTAGGTGATCCACCTGCGTCAGTCTCCCAAAGTGCTGTGATTACAGGCGTGAGCCACAGCACCCAGCCAAGAAACAGTTTTTAAAAGACCTCTTTTCCATTTAATTATCACAGGATTACAAAGTAATCTTGGTAGTGGTAATACAAATGGTTGACATTAGTTGACAGCCCTGTTTTGGATGCCTTAGGTGAATTACGTCTAGGTGTGTGTAATGCTGTTCTTTATCATTGGAAAAATATGTTATGAGAAAAGTTGGATAGCATGAAGAATGAAGAAATGTTCCTGACTTAAATAACTTTATTTTGGCATTGTAATCCACATAAAATTTCCTAGAAAAATAGTCTTACATTCTTTGATATCTACTTTTCTACATGTCAGCATTTTTATTTCCTAGGCCTGCAGACTCCTAGCTCCTGCTCATTATGGTTTCTTGTTAAGGATGCGCCTGGAGGATAGTTAGCCAGTCTGTTCCTCTAGATCTGTTTCTTCCTACTCTGTTTCTTGGCTGAGACTCTTGTCCTCATGAACAGCCTGTGGGGTCAGTACTGTTGTCATCCTTCTTGAAGGCTGAGGACATGGGTCCAGAGGATCAGACACTCGCCAGAGGTCACACGGTGGTGAGTGGAGAAGAGAAACAAGCTCTGGCAGTCTGTTTGCAGAGCCTGCCTTCCAAGTACATTGTTATTCTAAAAATGCTTAAAAGCCACAATTTAATCCTCCATTTAATCCATAATTTAATCTCTCCTTGAAAATAGGTATATAAGGCCGGGCGCGGTGGCTCAAGCCTGTAATCCCAGCACTGTGGGAGGCCAAGGCAGGTGGATCACGAGGTCAAGAGATCGAGACCATCCTGGTCAACATGGTGAAACCCCGTCTCTACTAAAAATACAAAAGATTAGCTGGGCATGGTGGCACGTGCCTGTAATCCCAGCGACTCAGGAGGCTGGGGCAGGAGAATTGCCTGAACCCAGGAAGCGGAGGTTGCGGTCAGCCAAGATCGCGCCATTGCACTCCAGCCTGGGTAACAAGAGCGAAACTCTGTCTCAAAAAAAAAAAAAAAAAGAAAAAGAAAATAGGTATATACATAAAGGAAACTTTGATTTTTACATGTTTTAACTTTTAAATTCTCCAGGCTAGTTTAACCTATCTCCTCTAGATGCAGGATTTTTTTTTTTTTTAATATATAAATCACTAAAGGGTTTACTGGCTATTGTTTATGGTCACTGCCACATAATGACAAGTAGAATTATAATATTAAAAATTGCATCCTCAAGGTTCAGGTAGTACTCTATCCACATTGTAAGCTAAAAAATTTCTTAGGTCATGCCTGTAATCCCAGCACTTTGGGAGGCCAAGGCAGGCCGATCATGAGGTCAAGAGTTTGAGACAAGCCTAGCCAACATGCTGAAACCCCGTCTCTCCTAAGAATACAAAAATTAGCTGAGCGTGGTGGCGGGTGCCTGTAGTCCCAGCTACTCGGGAAGGTGGGGCAGAAGAAATGCTTGAACCTGGGAGGCAGAGGTTGCGGTGGGCTAAGATTGCACCACTGCACTCCAGCCTGGGAGACACAGCAAGACTCCATTGGGGAGGGGGAAAACAGGGGTGGGGGGAAGAAAAAAAATTCTAAGGCTGGGCACGGTGGCTCACACTTGTAATCCCACCACTTTGGGAGGCTGAGGCAGGCGAATCACAAGGTCAAGAGATTGAGACCATCCTGGCCAACATGGTGAAACCTCGTCTCTACTAAAAATATAAAAACTAGCTGGGCGTTGTGGTGTACACCTGTAGTCCCAGATTAGTCTCGAACTCCTGAAGCTCAAGTGATCTGCCCACCTCAGCCTCCCACAGTGCTGGGATTTCAGGTGTGAGCCACCATGCCTAGCCATATTCTTTTTTTTTTTTTAATTGGGGTGAAATTCACGTAACATAAAATTAACCATTTAAAGTGAACAATTCAGTGGCATTTAATACATTTACAATATTGTACAACTACCACCTCTATCTAGTTCCAAAACATTTTTATTACCCCCTCAAAAAAGCCCATACATTTTAAGCAGTAACTTCTCCTTTTTTCCCCTCCTCCCAGCCCCTGATGACCACCAATCTGCTTTCTATATGGATTAATCTGTTCTGGATATTTCATATAAATTGAGTTATATAATAGGTGACTTTGTGTATCTGACTCTTTTTATTTAGCATGATGTTTTTTAGATTCATTCACATCATAACATGTATCAATAATTCATTCCTTTTTATGATGGGATAATATTCTATTGTATAGATATACCACAATTTGTTTATCCATTTATCCATTGATGAACATTTAGGTTGTTTTAACCTTTGGTTATCATAAATACTGCTTGTTATAAACATTCACATATAAGCATTTATTTGAATATCTGTTTTCAATTCTTTGGATCATATTTTTTCTTTTAAAATAATCTTTTTATTTTGGAATAGTGTTAGATTTAAAGATTAGCTGCAAAGATAACATAGGGAATTCGCATATACCCATCATCCAGTTTCCCCTATTCCTGTTTTACATACCCATGGTACATTTGCCAAAACTAAGAAACTAACATTAATACAATATTATTTACTAAACACCAGACTTCTTTCGGATTTCAATAGCTTTTCTAGAAGTATCCTTTTTTTTAATCTTCATTCCAAGATCCCATCCAGGATTCCACATTACATTTAGTCTCCCTAGTCTCCTCTGGTCTGTGACAGTTTCTTGGTCTTTCCTTGTTTTTCATGAGCTTGAGAGTTTTAAGAAATACTGGTCAGGTATTTTGCAGAATGTCCCTCAACTTGGGTTTGTCCAATGTTTTTATCATGATTAAATTGAAATTTGGGGAAGAATACCATGGAGGAGTTGTGCCCTTTTCATCACATTGTGTGAGGGAGTAATTGCTACCACCATGCTCATCACTGGAGATGTTAACCTTGATTGTCTGGCTGAGGTGGTGTTCGCTGGGTTTCTCCGCTGCAAAGGTGCTTCCCACTGCCCTTTGTCTATTCTAGCAAGTCACTAGGTTCAGCCACAGCCAAGATGGGGGTGAGTTGGGGGTGCTAGAATTAACCTCCACCTCCTGGAGGGATGAATATCTACATAAGTTATTTGGAATTCATCTATACGGAAGTTTTATCTCTTTCTGCTGTTTATTTTTATTTTAGTAGATTCAGAGGGTACAATTGCAGTTTTGTTATGTGGAGATTTTGTGTAGTGGCTTTTAGCATGTTTATCACCCAAATGGTGATAAATCTATTTCTTGGCTTTTAGTGTATTTATCGCCTGAATAGTGAACATTGTAGCCAATAGGTAATTTTTCAACCCTCACCACCCTCCTATCCTCCTATTTGATTATGTATTCACATCAGTGTGAACTCATGGATATTTATTTTGTAGTTCATATTTTTAAAAGTCTTGTCACCAATATCTGTCAGTAAAGTGATAGATGCAGAGTGAGTGCAGTTTAGAGTGCTTTGAAGGCAGGGAGATCTTGAGTTTCCTAAAAGATATAGTAGCACAGAACAAGATGAGGTAACTCATATACAATTCCTGTAGGATAGGAACTTTGAAGACATTTACTAAGTACAAATATAACACATTTTGGTACAAGCCTTTTAATGGAGGCTACATTTATTTATTTATTTTTTTTACAGGGCTTGTTTGGTTAGGACCTAAGTTTTCTGATTCGTTGTTCTGTGCTTTTTTCATAAATAGGTATTCCATAGAGACAGAAAGAAGAACTCTGTTATTGTTTTCAAGAATTGAGTTACTTAGTATAAAATTAGATCTCAAATAGGAGGCATTTAAAGAACTGACCTTTAGATACATTGTAATGAAACTGCAAAACACCAAAGACAAAGAGAAAATGTTTAATGCATTCAGAGAAAAGAAGATAGGTAATTTATAAAGGAACTACATTTAGACTTGCTGATTTCTTTACAGCAAGAATAAAAACCGTAAGACAATGAATAACATAGTCAAAGTGCTCAGAAAAGTAACTGCCAACCAAGAACTGTGCATTCAGCTAAGTTATCATACAAGAGTGAGAAAAAAAAGAAAATGTTTTTAGACAAACCTTGAGAGCACATGTTACCAACAGATCCTCAGTGAATAAGAAAATTGAATCCAGAAGGAAAAATTGAGATGAAAGAATAGGAAGCAATTAAGTATGTGAATGAGTCTAAAGAAGAACTGACATAAAGCAATTAGTAACAGTAATTTACTGGGGATTGAAAAAACCTAAATCTAAAATATTGAGCAACAGGCATACGGAAAGCAGGAAGGGACTATCTGAAGTTAAAGTGTCCCCCCTCACCTTTTTTTTTTTGAGACAGAGTCTTACTCTGTTGCCCATGCTGGAGGGCAATTATGCCATCTTGGCTCACTGCAGCCTCTGCCTTTTGGGTTTTTTGGGTTCAAGTGATTCTCCTACCTTAGCCTCCTGAGTAGCTGGGACTACAGGTACATGCCACCATGTCTGGCTAATTTTCGTATTTTTAGTAGAGATGAGTTCCACTATGTTTGCCAGGCTGGTCTCAAACTCCTGAACTCAGGTGATCTGCTTGTCTCAGCCTCCCAAAGTGCTGGGATTACAGACATGAGCCACTGCGTCTGGCCTGAAGGTAAAGTGCTGTAAGCTCCATTACTTGTTGAGAAGGCAGAATAGATATTGATTAACTTTAGATTTTGTTAAGCACATGGTCCAAATTTTAAGAATAATAACTATTCTTAAAGTTAACTATTCTTAAAGTTGGTTTAGATTTTGTTATATATTCATGTTATTCAACATTTTAAAAAAGTAACCTCTATAAATGGCTACTGACACTGATACAACTTCCAAAACCAGGGCAGTTGGGGAAGAGAAGGAAGGAAGGCAAAGAAAATTCAATCAATTTGCTAGAATGCAGGAAAGAAAAAAAAAGAAAGAGAAGAAAAAATAGAATAAAAGAGTGTAGAAGTAGATGGTAGAAATAAAATTTCTAACATATTAGTAACATGTGTATGTAATTTGCCTAAACTTGCCAGTTCAAAGAAATTATTAGACGGAATTTTTAAAATCTAGCTATATTTTGCTTATGAGAGACAAATCAAAATTATTAGGAAACAAGACTAAAAGTAAAAGACTGGAAAAAAAAGTTGGTAGCTACATTATTACCAAACAAAATAGACTTCAAGGCAAAAAGCATAGAGAGAAGACATATGGACACAGTGTGTGGGACCAGACATTTGAAAAGCTGTTGTATCATATGAAAGAGAGATTCTGCATCAAAAACACACATGATTTTGTATGGCTGAAAAGGACAGAACAAAAGGTAGAAATTATAGAGTGGCGGGTATTGACTCAATGTATTGGAAAGAACTTTCTGACCATTAGCTCTCTGCAATGAAAGTTCCTGTTTCTGAAGCTATTTAGGTTGTGGCTGTGGATGCATGAACAGAGCTAGACAGCTTGTGTCCAAATTCGTGCATTCGAATCACCTGGAGAGCCTTTTAGAAACGTATTTCAGGGCTTCTTTTTAGACTGAATGAGAAGATTCAACACCCTAGGGATCGGCCTTTGAAATGCACCCCAGGTGATTTTGATATAGCCAACTCAGAACTGACCTGTGGAATAGCATTTGGGAATGCTGGCCAGATGAATCCTAAAGATCCCACTAACTGTGATGTTTAGTAATTGAGTAATCCCTTGCTAGACATTTACCTGTGAACTAGAGGAACTACTAGAAATGGGAGAGATGGCATCGTGGTTTTCAGTGTACAGAATAATGGCGGCTAAGAATATCTGTGCAATTTGTTGTATCTGGGAGAACAGCCCATGTGCTTTCGCCATTGTTCATATGCTTTTCAGAGATGCTGGTAAAGATGATGGAAATTAACATTCTGCTCAGAACAAATGGCCTAAGAGGCCCCGCATGACTTAATGTTCACATCTCCAACACCCTCAGATTTCATTATGGAGAGACTCTGTTATGTGTCTAGTGTCAAAGAGCATTGTGTCTCAAACTTTTCCTAAGCACACGGATCACCTGAGAATCTTGATAAAATGCAGATTCTGCTTTGGTTGGACTAGGGAAAGATATGCATCTCTAACAAAGCTTTCTATCTTCTCAATTTACTGCTCCGTATTCAGGAAACTTCTTTTTCTTTAGACAAGATAAAGAGAGAAGTTCTTTGGTCTTCCAACGACACTTTACCTCCTTATTTCAAATGATCATTTTGTCTTCCTTTTGCTGTGAGCTGATAAGTGGAAGAGACTGGAAATGGCTCCATGGGGACTGATTTTACAAGAGATATGGGAGTCAGAACAAAAGTTCAGAGTTGAGAATGGCGACATCTTAAGCACTTAGACTTCTATTCCTATCAGAACAGGATAGAAGCCCTTCCTGGCCTGTCAAAAAAGACTGGCATTCTCATCTCAGAATAAATTTCTTTGTTTCATTTTGAAAGTTTTTTTTATTTTTTAATTTTTAAAATTTTAAAATTTTTTATTTGTTGCCCAAGCTGGAGTGCAATGGCGCAATCTCAGCTCACCATAACCTCCACCTCCCAAGTTCAAGCGATTCTCCCGCCTCAGCCTCCCCAGTAGCTGGGATTATAGGCATGCGCCACCGCGCCCTGCTAGAAAGTGTTTGTTCTTTCATAAGTCCCTTAATCTTCCTGAGACTTTTGTCCCTGAGATATGCTAATTAGGATTTTCATGTGCTTTATAATTTATTATTTTTTTATTAAGGTAAAATTCATATAACAAAATTTACCTCTTTTAAAGTGCATAATTCAGTGGCATTTAGTACATTTACAATGTTGGGCAGGGCCACCTCTAACAAGTTCCAAAACATTTTAATCACCCCAGAAGAAAACCCTGTAGGAAGCAGTCACTCCCTCTTCCTGCTTCTTCCTAGCCTCTGGCAACCACCAATCTGCTTTCTGTCTCTGTGGATTGACCTATTTTGAGTATTTCATATAAATGGGATCATATAATATGTAATCTTGTGTCTCGTTTCTTTCACTTTGCATAATGTTTTCTGGGTTCATCCACACTGTAGCGTGTTTCAATACTTCATTCTTTTTTTTTTGAGATGCAGTCTCACTTTGTTGCCCAGGCTGCAATGCAGTGGCACAATGTCAGCTCACTGCAACCTCCGCCTTTTGGGTTCAGATGACTCTCCTGCCTCAGCCTCCCAGTAGCTGGGACTGCAGTTGCACGCCACCAAACCCAGCTAATTTATATATATATATATATATATATATATATATATATATATTTATTTAATTTATTTTTTTTAATATATAAAGATGGGGTTTCACCATGTTGGTCAGGCTGGTCTTGAACTCCTGACCTCAGGTGATCTGCCTGCCTTGGCCTCCAAAGTGCTTGGATTACAGGCATGAGCCATCACGCCCGGCCCTAATTTTTATATATTTTAGCAGAGACAGAATTTTGCCATATTGACCAGGCTGGTCTCAAACTCCTAACCTCAAATGATCTACCGGCCTCAGACTCTCAAAATGCTGAAATTACAGACATGAGCCACTGTGCCCGGCCCATTCCTCTTTACGGTTGACAAATATCCTATTGTGTGTGTATACTACATTTTGTTTATTCATTCATCTGTTGGCAGACATTTTGGTTTATTTCACCTTTTGGTTATTGTGAATAGTGCTGATAGAAACATTCGTGTACAATTATTACTTTGAGTAACTGTCTTAATAATTTATTATTATTATTTATTTATTTATTTATTTTTTGAGACAGAGTCTTGCTCTGTTGCCCAGGCTGGAGTGCAGTGGTGTGATCTCAGCTCACCACAACCTCTGCCTCCCAGGTTCAAGTGATTCTCCTGCTTCAGCTTCTCAAGTAGCTGGGATTACAGGCATGCACAACCACACCTGGCTAATTCTTTTATTTTTGGTAGAGACAGGGTTTCACCATGTTGGCCAGGCTGGTCTCAAGCTCCTGACCTGAGGTGATCCACCCGTCTCGGCCTCCCAAAGCATTGGGATTACAGACGTGAGCCACCACAACCAGCCTCATAATTTATTATTTTTAAATGTACCACCTCATTTGTTTTCGAAATTGGGTGGAGAAGAAGTATTTTACTGACAAAAAACAAGCTCAGAGTGATTTGCTCAAGGTTTCAAAGGTAGTAGGTGACCAAGAAAGCCAAAACTTCTGACAGAAAGTCCACTGCCTTTCAACTTATACCATAGCTGTCTCAGCTGGCTGGAGAGTCGAAAAGGAGAATGTCTGCAAAAATGGGTAGCAGGCTGTAAAGCACTGTGCATGTAAGGCGGTATTGGTAGTTAGTCTTTGATATGCCAACTGATGCCACGGGAGCAGTTTCCCACACAGGAGGTCAGCGTGTGCTGTCTCTATTATGGCCAGAAGAGAGATTTTAGAATTGCAAAAGGTATAACAGAGTGGTTGGACACCAGCAAAGGAGTTTGACAAGGCTGTCACATCTGTTCAATATTTCTACTGAAATAATCATGGGTATTGCTGTTGATGGTTACCATAGTGGTATTAAGGTTGGCAGAAGGAGATGATGTAATCTCAAGTATGCTGATGACATCCCGGCTGCTGAGTCTGTGGTTTCTGCACCAGGAGAGCTGGCGCCTTGGACTGGGGATGATTTAAACGCTGATAATGGCAGCTGAGAAGCAGAATATTTTAGCTGCAGCACAAACTGGGAGTGAATAAGAAAAGCGAGTGAAGGGTTATGCTGCGATAGTTTATGATAGGTAGTGAGAGCCTCAACCGTCTGGCCTATAAAAGAGAGAGCCAACAGCCTAGTGAGTATTCATGAGGGGTGATCCAGAGCATGAAATGTCTGCGGTGGAGGCAGCCGGCTTCACCCTGTCTTACCACAGGCCTTTCCTTGGTTCTAATTCAGTCCCAGTGTCTGATTAGTATGAAATAGCTGTTAGCTGAGCCTGAATTTGCAGACTTTTACCAAAAGAAGAGATGAAGAGCAACATGGAAATGTGGCTACTGTCAAGCTGAGTTAAACCCAGAGTGATGACGACAATATCTTCATGAAGGAGAAGAATGACAACAGGCTGAAAGAAGGCATCATCTGTTTCCAGAATCCTGGAACACTTCCTGCTGAAATAACTCATTCTGTTAGTCTTGATTTTCTGACAAGTAAATCTTGAAGAACAAAACTGGCATTCATCAGGGCAAACACTAGTAGTATATGGGCCTCCAGAAGGATCTGTGACAGGGCTTGTGAAAATTGTGTTTTTGAAGAATTCATCGCCACATGAAAGTTCTCAGAATCTTCCTTGAAAATAAAAATGAAAATAGATCTTTAAATCAATATGTTTTTATGATTTTGAAAATAATACCCGCTCATTGTAGAAAACTTACTGAAATATGAATAAGAGGAAAAAAATTATGCATATGTTCACAAGAAATTTATGCCTTTTTTTCAATATTATCTATCTATATTTATTTTCTATGTATTTGAGATCTTTATGTTCCATTGGTTTTCTGCTTTTAAAAATTATGTGTTTGTTCATGGCATATTTCTGGCTGCTTCTCTGGATCCAAGGGTCATTCTGGGGGTTGTGTTTCCTGTAGAATGGCTGTAATATTCCCAGTTAGAGCTGAGGAAAATCGAGGCCTAGAATTGTCCATTCTTTTAAGAAAGGACATGAGGCCAGGGATGGTGGCTCATGCCTGTAATCCCAGCACTTTAGGAGGCCGAAGTGGGCAGATCACTTGAGGTCAGGAGTTCGAAACCAGCCTGTCCAACATGATGAAACCCCTTCTCTACCAAAAGCACAAAAATTAGCTGGGCGTGGTGGTGGGCACCTGAAATCCCAGCTACTTGGGAGGCTGAGGCAGGGGAGTTGCTTGAACCTGAGAGGTAGACTTTGCAGTGAGCCAAGATCTCCCCAGCGCACTCCAGCCTGGGTGACAGAGTGAGACTCTGTCTCAAAAAAGAAAAAAAAAAAAAAAAGATAGGACATGACAGATTCCAGCAAACCACTCTCTCTGGTATAATTCAAAGGTGTTGATTTTCCTTGAATACCTAATATGGTGATGAGCCTGTGGGAAATTTCGGATTTCTTCAGAAACTTCCATCAGAAAGGTAGATTCTGCTTTGCAAATTTACACTCGAGATTACCATGGGAAGATTAAAATGTGGGTATCCTCATAGGATGGTGGAAACCTAACGTCCAGGGTGGAGAGGGATAGGGAAAAAGGACAAAAAACAAACCAGGGTTAGGCCTAGAAATTGCTCTTGAATGCCTTTCCGTTTCTTTCTGCTTATCCAGGCCGTATTCCAGTTTCCACGTCCAATTTGAGTCTCATCTCCTGCAAAGCTTTTTCCAGCTGATCTCCCTTTTTCTCACCTCAGATATTATTATTACTTTCTTTTTCAGTTCAAATTTATTAATCCTGCCATTAAGATTCCTGATCACATTTTCTGGAGTCCATATTTTAACAAATTAAAATTAAAATTAACCAACATTTAACTAACAAACCAACATTAACAAATATTCATTGAGTACATACTGTGTATAAACAACTGTTTTAAACACAAGTGGGGCAGAGCAGAACAGCAGGCTCCTAACCTCAAGTATCTAGCAGACTAAGCCATTGGTAGTTAATTCAGTCCCATTCTGGGAGAAAAACATGTGTGGTGTATGAGTTGTGGTGGTGGTGGTGCTGTGTGTATGTATGGTGTGTTTGTGTTTGTGTATGTGTGTGGTGGTGGTGGTATGTCTCACCTCAGATATTATTTATGATGAAGACCTCACAGTTTGGCTCTTTGACCATGGACTGGCTTGAGGTACTTCATGAACCTATCCATTTGCCATGCACGGTTAATAAGCTCTGTGGCTAATTAGAGGTGGCCACAAATTCCTCTTCCATTGAAAATTGGGGTTCATGTTCCCTTCCCATGAATTTGGGCAGCCTCTATGACTCCATGAACAATGATCTATGGAGGAAGTGATGTTATGCCAGTTTCTGAGCCCAGCTTTTAAGAGATTGGCAGCCTCCACTTCAGGTCTCTTGGATCCCTTAATGGGGGGAAAGTCAGCCACCATGTACCACTTTGCATGGAAATAGAGTGATGCTGGCCAGTCCCCAGCTGTTCCACTCATCCCAGCCTAGATGCCAGTCATATGAATGGAGGCACCATATTGCACATTTCAGGTCCAGCACATACCATGTTGAGAAGGACCAAGGGCCCAGACATATGGATCTAGTTGAGCTGACCCATCCATCTCTAGATGTTTGAGCCACCCCAGCTGACACCATGGGACAGAACAAATCACTTAGGTGAGTACTGACCTAATTCTTGACCCATCAAATCATGAGATAGAACAATGTCATTGTTTTTATATAGCACAAGCTTTTGTGGTAGTTTATAATAAATCAATAGATAACAAGAACGAGTTGGGGCGAGGGGCGGACCTTTTATTAGAGCTTCTCAAATTTTGCCGTGCATTCAGATCACCTGAGGGTCTTGTTAAAATATAGGCTTTGATTTGGTAGGTCTGGGGAGGTCCTTGAGAGCCTGTATTTCTTTTTGTTTTTTTAAAAGATGGGATTTCACTATGATGGCCATGATGGCCAGGCTGGTCTTGAACTCCTGACTTCAGGTGATCCACCCACCTCAGCCTCCCAAAGTGCTAGGATTACAGGTGTGAGCTGAGAGCCTGTATTTCTAACAAGCTCTGAGGTGATAATGTTGCTGCTTGTCCATGGATCATACTGTGAATAGAGAAGCACAATGAGGAGTGAGGTGTACCAGTTAGGGCACACTGGAGGTATATTTATACAACTTTGCAAAGGGCTTTCACGACTGGATCAATTACTTGAATAGCTTAATAAATTGAAAAGCATGGCCAGGTGCGGTGGCTCAAGCCTGTAATCCCAGCACTTTGGGAGGCCGAGGCGGGTGGATCACGAGGTCAAGAGATCGAGACCATCCTGGTCAACATGGCGAAACCCCGTCTCTACTAAAAATACAAAAAATTAGCTGGGCATGGTGGCGTGTGCCTGTAATCCCAGCTACTCAGGAGGCTGGGGCAGGAGAATTGCCTGAACCCGGGAGGCGGAGGTTGCGGTGAGCCGAGATCGCGCCATTGCACTCCAGCCTGGGTAATAAGAGCGAAACTCCGTCTCAAAAAAAAAAAATAAAATAAAATAAATAAATAAATAAATTGAAAAGCATAACTCATGAGACACTTGACTTAAAGCACAGTTTCTCGAAGTGTGCTCTCTGGATCTACTTGATTCACATTGCCTGAATTTGTTAAAAATGTAACTACATCTCAGTCCTATCAAATCAGAATAGAAGGGGGTAGGAATCACCACATTGAACAAGATCCCTAGGTAATTCTTAAGCATTTTAAAGTTTAAGCACAACTGGTAAAGGAGAAAGAACATTGCATTAAAAGAACTGAGTTCTAGTCTTGATGTTTGCCCCTAATTAAAGACAAGCAAATAGCTTCACCTTTCTCTGAGTCTCAGTTTCCTCATCTATCACATGGAGGAGAGATTCCTGGGCTATATGCCTTCTCTCTCTGATGTGGGGTGTATCCTACAGTTCCCACACCAGGCCAGCTTGGCCTCTCTTTCCCTTGTCCTCTCTGCACATTGAAACCTTGAGGGCACCAGGCACGCTCCCTTAAGGCTGCTTCCACAGTATCATTGTGTTTCCCATTGTGTTCATTGGCTCACAAAGAAGTAGGTATAATCAGACACATAATGTAAAGAGTGCCATTTCTATTTTTTAAAACAAATATTCATGTCAAGACCAATGTGTCCTCAGAATAACATATACTTGTATTTAATATTATAATTAAACGAAATCATTTTGAAATTATATGTTTTTAATGGTAATTGTGCAGCCTTTAAGATTTTCTCTTACCTTAAGCACCAGTGGGTAAATGTGTTCATGAATGAATTAGCAGACCTTTGATTTTAAAAGGACTTTTCACTGATCTTTTATGGTAGATTAAAAAGCAATTTACTAATTTACAGTTCATAGGAATTCTGTGCCCTCCTTGAGTTTTTAAAAATCAATTCTGTGCTAATAAATGCAACTATTGCTCCAAATGTTTCATTTGAGGACAGCCGTTGTCATATACAACCCTAAACTCACAATTACATAATCAATACAACTGTGTCTTGTGTACTCCTTTGTGTACAGCATAAGCCCCTATTAGGAATCCCTCAATTTGTAGCTGTAAACTTCTAGTTTTCGGGTAAAAGTTTAACCAACAGGGCTGGAAAGTAACACTAATTATTTGCTAACCTTTTTTCTAATCTGTCCTCTTTACTGTTGTGAGTAATCGCAGTTGAAATACAATTGGAAAAAGAAGTGACTTACCCAGGGCTTTTCCTCCTGGACACAGTTCTCTTAGTGACTGGAAAACTAGTTCCATACTAGAGACTCTTGTTCCAAAGAATGTGTAATCATAATAATCACAGTAGTAGTAGTGATGGTTAATACAAGTGGAGTTTACCATGAGCCAGCTAATTATCCACTTACTTCATCCTCCCAACTCTATGAAATTCATAGATTTCATTGCTAACACTTGCATTTTGAGGTTGAAGAAATTGAGGCATAGATTAAATAACCTTCCCAGGGTCCCAGAAATAGTAAATGGTGGACCTGAGACGTGAACTTAAGAAGTCTGGCTCCAAAGCTTGTGCTCACATTAATATACCATACTGCCTTTACCCTTCATGTCAGATGGGCTCTTTCCACACAAATCTGCTCAGTTTCAACCTGATGATTGGTTTTCCTAAAAGAGATATCTATTATTTCTACTTGGGGCAGGTATAAGAAATCGGCAGAGAAAGCTTTTAAAACTCAATGCACATGGAGAGAATATCTGACAACTTGTTTTATTATTTTTGTTTTTTCCTTTCAAACTCAACTATAAACTATAACTCAGCCTTTGACAAGTCAACTCAGATGTGTCAAAAATGGAAGTGAAAGGTTCAAGCCACTGATGGAGAGACAAGCATTTTTCCTAGGTTGGTTCCTGGGAATGAGTCTGGCTGGTTTGGAAATGGGGAAAGGCACTTTGCCCTCTGACAGCCCTTCTGCAGGAGGAGGGTGGCTGATGAAAGGGCACTGAGTTTGCCCTTATTGTGGTAGCAAAGCTGGGGCTGGGGCTGAAGACAAGGTTTTCTCCTGGCTTTCTTAGGTTTTCACTCACATGGAGGGAGTTTGTGTCACAATAGGACAGTAGAAGAGGGGGCTGGAAAATAAGCACTTGGCATGTGGTAGTTCAAAAGATAGCTATTGGAAGAGTGGAGTGAAGCCACACAGTCCAAGTGTGGACACGAGGGCCCCATGGTGAACACGAACATTACCCAAAGCTGCTCATCCAGAGCCTTTCACAAAAATTATAATTCTGTTAAATTGGAAAAAAGAGCTCAATGTGCGTACTTCAGTGTTAATACATCCATGTTCTAGGTCTTCTTGGATCTAAAAGGTTTGTTGAAAAATAAATTGTTGGCCGGGAGCGGTGGCTTACACCTGTAATCCCTGTACTTTGGGAGGCCAAGACAGGTGGATCACTTGAGGTCAAGAGTTTGAGTCCAGCCTGACCAATATGATGAAACCCCGTCTCTACTAAAAATACAAAAAGTTAGCTGGGTATGGTGGTGCATGCCTATAATCCCAGCTACTCAGGAGGCCGAGGCAGGAGAATCGCTTGAACCCAGGAGGCGGAGGTTGCAGTGAGTCGAGATCACGCCACAAGCCTGGGCAACAAGAGCAAAACTCGGTCTCAAAAAAAAATATTGTTTATTCCAAAAGCAGTTTCTTTATACTTGCTGAGACAGAACTGGTTGGAGAAATAACTAGAAATGAGAGTTCGGATTTCACAGCCTATTGTCCTCCATTATTTATCTAGTCCATTTTCCCGACCAAATTTTGTGTTTCTTTTTTACCCTTCTCCTAGTCAAGGCAGCCCTTACCTTTTCAATGGGAATTGAGCAGCCCCCTGGGTGCCCTGCCCCTGGCAAGGCATCGTGTACAGAGGCAGAGACCTCAAGTAAGGGAGGAAGCCCTACTGTTCAATATATCAGGAGCAGCATGATGCCCCCCCCCCCGCAGTACCTCTTCTGGAGGGCCAGCATGCAACCTAGACTGCCAGTACCTCCCTTACTTAAACCTGTCTGTGGGTCCTGGCCATTCCAGTTTGGCCTCACCCGGTGGGGGATGGATTGGAATTTAGGGTTTGAGTGTTGGAGCCTGGCCTTCCCAGAGTTACCCATAGACTCAGGGCTGTTGGCAATAACTTATCACCAGAAGCAGGAATGAAGGCATGAGGGAAGATGTGTGCCTTAATATTGATACAAATAACACTCTTTCCAATGTTCAAGGTGCTAAAAAGTCTAGACTGAGATTTGGCTCCTTCATTAGTTTGGAGATTATTGCTATATGTCTTCTCCCAGCATCCTTGTCTCATTGCCAGAGAGAAAACGGAAATGACTCCTCTTCTTCATGTGTCTGACTTCCCCCACTTTTCTTTGAACAGTCTCCTTCTACCTAAACTGCATTGCCCTTCCCTCTGCCCCTTCCCTTCTCTCCCCTCTTCTCCCCCTTTTCTCTGGCATCTCCTCCTTTGCCAGGCTGGCCCTACCCTCCTTCCCTGGCTCTCCCCAAGCCCTCCTCTCCTTATCCTTCTTTTTATTCTCTATTTTCACAAATTAACATATTAGAAGCATTAACTGGCAGCCACCCTGAAAAACAATGAGGCAGCGAGGGGAAAGGAAACATTCCTGCCAGGTTTTACTAATTCATGCTGCCGGCCCGAGTTCTGTGGCATTTGCCACAGCTGTGAAATTGCAATAAACAAGGGGCTGCACTTATATTTGTAACCTTTCCTCTGTTGGTGCTGAAGACATGAATTGAATGTTGAACAGTCATACCACACTTTCGCTTGTTAAATGTATTACATATCCTTTCAAAAGAGAATTGAGAGATGCTCAGACTTGGAGAGGGGTGTGGAGGACGGGAGAGAAGTGTCTAGTAATACAGCAGGAAAATAATAATATTTCTTTTATTGAAAGAAATTTATCATCCGAGTAACCCAGTAATGAGCCAGTCTCAAAATGAGGTATTCATAATTTTCTTTTTTTTTTCCCATTTATTTATTTTATTGCATTTTAGGTTTTGGGGTACATGTGAAGAACTTGCAAGATTGTTGCATAGGTACACACGTGGCAGTGTGATTTGCTGCCTTCCTCCCCATCACCTACATCTGGCATCTCTCCCCTTGCTATCTCTCCCCAGCTCCCCACCCCCTACCGTCCCTCCCCTATTTCCCCCCAACTGACCCCAGTGTGTAGTGCTCCCCTCCCTGTGTCCATGTGTTCTCATTGTTCAACACCCGCCCATGAGTAAGAGCATGTGGTGTTTGATCTTCTGCTCTTCTGTCAGTTTGCTGAGAATGATGGTTTCCAGGTTCATCTGTGTCCCTACAAAGGACACAAACTCATCGTTTTTGATGGCTGCATAATATTCCATGGTGTATGTGCCACATTTTCCCTGTCCAGTCTATCATCGATGGGCATTTTCTAAGAATTAACCTGATATATATACACACATACACCTGCATATACATACATGCACATATATATACACACATACGCACATATACATCCTCCCAACTACAAAAGAAGTTTTGTGTCTTTAAAAAGAAATCCTTTATTCTTTTTCTTCTTAACTTTTATTTTAGGTTTAGGGTACATGTGCGGGATTGTCATACAGGTAAACTGCATGTCACAGGATTTAGTGTACAGATTACTTAGTCACCTAGGTACTAAGCATAGTACACAATAGTTATCTTTTCTGATCCTCTCCCTTCTTCCTACCTCCACCCTCAAGTAGGCCCCGGTGTCTGTTGCTTCCCTCTGTGTCCATGTGTTCCCATTGTTTACCTTCATTCTTTTAAGAAAGATGAGTTGAGAATGGTGAGAAAGAAGGGTTGTCAAATGAAGACTAAAATATAGCCTATGACATAATTACCTTCTGTCCTAGAAGCAATAGTTTCTCTGCCTACACTCAGAGGTTGATGGCAATCATGAAGCAGATACCACCTTCACAGTGTGAGGGCACTTAGTACTTAAAGGGAAAGAGTTTGCCTGTACTCAAATCTTCCATAGCATCTAGCCCAGTGACACAATAAATGCAATGCATATTGGGCTCTTGCTCTGTGCCAAGTGCAGTGCTAATGTTTATACATGCCATCTTACTCCATTCTCAGGCTAGCCCTGTGAAGAAGTAAAGGATCACCCTGACTTAGCGATGGAAAAACAGAAGCATAGAGAAATTAAGTAGAATCCTAAGTTACAGAGAGATAGATGGTTGTACATACAGGTATCCAATACAGGTCTTTAGCCTGCCCTCCTTCCCTCCCTCCTTTTTTCCTTCCCTTCCTTTTCATCCCTTGCCTTCCCTTCCCTTCCCTTCCCTTCCCTTCCCTTCCCTTCCCTTCCCTTCCCTTCCCTTCCC
>NW_016107365.1:7469861-7478777 GCF_001604975.1 Cebus imitator | reverse complement strand
CCCTCCCCTCCCCTCCCCCAGTTATTATAAGAGTATTCTATGCCCAGTGCAGAAGTGAGCCATCAAGGGCTGGTAAGACGGCTGTGCTCTTTGAGGACTGCTAGACAGGTGGGCTCTGCTGTCCTTTAACATGTGGCTCCCATCTCCAGTTCCAAAGCAGAGGCTCATGTTTCCATTTTCCAGCCCTCAGGAAAGGGAGGATAGGGAGTCTAAGGCAAGTGTGTTTTTCTTCATGAATTTGACCAGAAGTTGAACTCTGGTCATACTCATGTCTACTCATAGTTTGGATTTGCCCAAACTTGGTCATGTTGCCACACCTAGCTTCAAGGGAGGCTGGGAATGCAGTCTCTAGTTGAGCAGCTATGAGCTCAGCTAAAATGTTGTATTTAGGGGCTGTTGAGGGTGCTCCTTATTGCTAAAGGAAGGAAGGTGTGGGGTGTGGGAGAGGGCAGGCAGCGAACGGGCAATTAACGAATGCTACCAGAGTGCTAAACTGAAAGTTTGCCTTTACAATGAAAACAAACAAACAAACAAACAAACAAAAAGACTTAGCTACTCAAATAGCATAGCTAAGGTTCTCTGTCTCTACTCCTAGATCAATGGCATTCATGAAGCACATACACTAAGTGTAAGCTCTCAGAAGAGGTCCATAAGGTCTTAATCCATTTTCAAGCTATATGTAAGTGTCCATATAATATTATTCAAACAGCTCAAGAACCACTACTTGGATCTGATTGTAGCACTTATTAGCTGTATGACTGGACAGATGACTGGTGAGTAGTTTCTCTTGGTTTATTTTCTGTAATTTTTTCCTGATAATACCAGCCCCAACTGTTGTTAGGAATAAGGATTGAATGTAACAGCCATGAAAAGATTCTAGAAGAGTACTTGCTCAAAATTGTAGTTCTTTATTACTGTTCCATCAGTCAACTCTCAATATTCTTTGGCATACAGAAGGAGATGAGAGACAGAAGTGGGGTTAGGCAAGTGGCAAAATTGTGCACAGATTAAAGAAGCTGAAGTGAAATGAAGTAGCAGAAAAATTGGGAATATTAAAAGGGCAAAATAAGTTTATATCCTAAATAAACACTGCTAATAAGCTCAGTTGCAATTAGTAAAGGTATATTTTATAAGATATTGTATTCCTTGGTGTTCTATTATGTTTATCTGAAAACATCTTTATTTTGGCTTCATTCTTGAAAGATATTTTTGCTGGATATAAAATTCTGCAGTAACAGTGGTGTTTTTCATTCACCACATTCATTCATTCATTCATTTTTGAGACAGAGTCTCACTTCATTGCCCAGGCTGGAGTGCAGGGTTGCAATCTCGGCTCACTGCAACCTCTGCCACCACATCTGGCTAATTTTTGAATTTTTTTTTTTTTTTTTTTTTTTTAGACAAGATTTTTCCATGTTGCCCAGGCTGGCTCCTGTGCTCAAGCAATCTGCCTGCCTTGGCCTCCCAAATTGCTGATACTACAGGGGTGAGTCACTGTGCTTTCACCACTTTAAAGATTTCTCTTGGTCTCCGATGTTTCTTTTCTTTTCTTTTTTGAAATGAAGTCTTATCGTGCTGCTCAGGCTAGAGTGCAGTGGTGCCATCTCGGCTCACTGCAACCTCTGCCTCCTGGGTTCTAGCAATTCTCCTGCCTCAGGCTCCTGAGTAGCTGGAACTACAGGTGCCTGCCACTATGCTAAGCTAATTGTTATATTTTTAGTAGAGATGGGGTTTCACCATGTTGGCCAGACTGATCTTGAACTCCTGGCCTCAAGTGATACAACTGCCTCAGCCTCCCAAAGTGCTGGATTACAGGCATGAGACATGGCACCCGAGCAGTCTCTGTTGATTCTGACAAGAAGGCAGTTTTAATTCTTACTTTTTTTTTTTTTGTATGTAATCTGTTGTTTTTCTCTAGCTGCTTTCAAGATTTTTCCCTTTTCTTTGTTCTCAGCAGTTTGACTATGATGTACATAGACGTGATTTTCTTTGTATGTATTCTTCTTGTGGTTTGCTTAGCTTCTTGAATCTGTAGATTTGTTTCTTTAACCAAATTTTGGAAAAATTGGTCATTATTTCTTCAAAGATTCTCCCCTACACTTCCTCTCTCTTTAATCCTTGAGCCTCAAATTTTACACGCGTTACACTTTCTGATATTGTTCCACAGATCTCTGAAGTTCTGTTCAAATTTTTCAGTTTTTTTCTCTCTGTTCTTCAGAATGAATAATTTCTCCTGATGCATCTTCAAGCTTACTGACACTTTCCTTTGTCCCTTCTATTCTTTTTCTACTAAGCCCACCCACGAATTTTTATTTTAGATATTTTGCTTTTCATTAACTTTCCATTTGATTATTTTTATAGTTTTCATTTCTCTGCTGAGATTTCCTGCTTGTTCATTCATTAAAATCATATTTTCTTTTATGCCCTTCAGCATAGTTAAAACAGCTGTTTTAAACTCCATCTATGCTAATTTCAATATGCGGGTCATGATTGCAATTGATGTCACTTTCTCTTGAGTCTGGGTTACATTTTCTAACATGTTTACATATTTGAATCGTATCCTGAACATTGAATGATGCATTGCTAATACTCTGGATTCTGTTTTGTCCTTCTAAAAGTTATTGCTTAAAAAAAAAAAAAAACCAGCTAATTTCACTAAAAAGAAGCTGAAATCTCAACACTTTTGTCTCACCTGGGCTGTTGGAGTCTGTCCTATATTTGAATAGTTCAGAGTTCAGCTAAATATTTGGGCAGAGTTCATATGCAGAATTTGAGCCTGTCTCTTTCTCTTGCTTGCTCTTTTGGGGCATCCCACCTTCATTTTTAGGCTCCTGTGGCTGCCCTGGACTATTTTTTCTTATTCTTCAAGCCAGTAAGACATACAACTTTCTATCCTAGTGTTAGCTACCCTGCTTGTCGTAGATTAGGGCCTACCCTTAGATATAAAAGTGAAAATTTTAACTAGTGCCATTCCCTCTCCAAGTATTGACTTTCCTCTAGTATCTGCTTTTGGGTACTGAAAGTACTCAAAGTACTTTTCAGTACTTTCAGGTATTTATTGATGTTTTGTCCAGTATTTATCTTGTTATCTTTGGGAGAGTTGGTCCAATAAGTGCTTGTCTTAATGCATTTTATGTTGCTATAAAGGAAAATCTGAAACTGGGTAATTTATAAAGAAAAAAAGGTTGGTTTGGTTCATGATTCTGCTGACTGGAAGACTGGGCATCTGGTGAGGGCAGAAGGTAAGCAGAGCTGGTATATGCAGAGACCACACAGTGGGAGAGGAATCAAGGGTGGGTGCTGGGCTCTTTTAAACAACCAGCTTCTGTGGGAACTAAATGAAGAAGAACTCACTCACTATCACCAGGACAGCACCAAGTCATTCATGAGGGATCCACGCCCAGCACCGAAACACCTCCCATTAGGGCCCACCTCCAACATCAGGATTAAATTTCAACATGAGGTTTTTGGGGGTGGGGGGGACACACATTCAAACTATAGCAGGGCTTCTCTTCCATTATCAGAAACTACAGAGTCTGCTACATCGTAAGGCCTGCCAGGATATAATTAACTGTGGAGGGTTAAAGATGCCTCAGAGCCTTCCAAACTCCTCCTATTGAGTCATGGGATCTATATTCCCTCCCCTTGAATCTAAGTAGACTCTGTTTTGACCAATAGAAGTAACGCTGTGCCACTTGGGGCCAATATCTTACAAGTCTTTCACCTTCTTGTTTCTGTTTATGGGAACAACTTCATGGAGTCCTCAGTTGCCATGTAAGAAATATGTCTACTTGGAGGTTTCCATGCTGTGAGCAAACCCAAACCAGTCACATGGAGAGGCTATGGGGAGAAATAGATTCAGGCTTTTGTCTTGAAGGAGGGAGGGAAGAAGAGAGAGACAGAGACACAGAGAGCTGCAGCGTTTCCAAGTTATTCCAGCTGTGGTCCCAGGCATCATAAGGCAGTGATGAGCTACCCTTACTGTCCTGTTGGCATTTTGTGTGTGCGTGTGTGTGTGTGTGTATGTGTGAGACTGAGTCTCGCACTGTTGCCTGGGCTGGAGTGCAGTAGCACGATCTCAGCTCACTGCAACCTCCACCTCCCAGGTTCAAGTGATTCTTCTGCCTCAGCCTCCCAAGTAGCTGGTATTACAGGCATGTGCCATCACACCCAGCTACTATTTCGTATTTTTAGTAGAGACAGGGTTTCATTATGTTGGCCAGAGTGGTCTCAAACTCCTGACCTCATGATCTGCCGGCTTTGGCCTCCCAAAGTACTGGGATTACAGGCATGAGCCACCGCGCCCAGCCTATTGTTTACATTCTTGATCCACAAAATCACGATGTATATGGTACTAATAATAAAGTATTGTTTGGAGCTGCTACATTTTGGAGTAGTTTGTTACACAGTTAATAGGTAGCCGGAATATTAACAAAGTCATATTATTTTAAACAACAAATAGAGTTTTAAAAGTGGAAATGACCACAACTGCCTATGTTATACCTGAGACATCAAGTGTTCACACTCAGTAAATCTACATGTTGTAACTAACTACATTACCTTTCTCTCTCTTAGCTGCTTCTGGAATTACAGGCACAGAGTCTCTGGAGAAAATAATTAGACATCAGGGGTCACACTTTGTTAATCAACTTATTTTTGTGATGGCAAAATCAGTAGTACCATTATTGATAGATGAAAAATCTGAGATGTGGTTTAACTAAGGATAAGTGGCTGGAGTGGGGTCACTATGGTGGTGCTATGATTTTAATTGAATGTTCCCAAATTCACTGCTTAGTTCAGAGAACATATTGATTGATTATTGATTGATTTCTGACAAGTTAGATCAATGAGCGCAGATGAGTTCAAAAATAGCTACTATTATCCAATTGTGGGTCTTAAAAGGAAAATCAAATAGAAGACTTTGGGTCTCCCTTTTTTCACTGATCCCTGTTGACATCAATGAGACTGTGCCCTCCTGTGATATTCTAATTTTTAGCACATGGAGAAAAATAATTGATTTCAGAGTTGATATCTCTTAATATTTAAAAGAAAAAACTTTCATTGAAAATATGGGTGCCTGAGCAATAGAATAAATGGCTTGACATTTATGAGGGCAAAATTGTCAATATAAAGAGAATTTTCCTATTGGAAAATAAATCATTAACCTCGTATTTCTAAGTTCGATTTAAAAAGCTTGAATATGTCATTAATATACTTTTTCTTGTACTTTCTAGATTAAGGCAGCCTCTATGGGGGGAGGAATTGGCTGCTTTCCTTAGTATCCCAGACTCTTAGATGTTCTAAGAGTCCAGTTCTTTTCTTCCTGCTTACTGCTTTAGTACCAAGGTAGGAAGCTCCCCCAGAGTGAGCAGGAGTGATTTGGAGAGACAGATTCAGTCATGTAGCTTGACGTGGTGGGTAAAGGTAATACCCTCACAGAAGCATTCTGCAAAAAGCTATGTTCTGTCTTTCCAATGTCTTGACAATGGAGGTGAAATCAGGCTAGGAATGAATTCATTTCCAGAGTCCTCCAAAAGCATGTTACCGTGTCAAATTCTTCAATACTTCTATCAACAGAGAGAATCTCATTCTCTTCTTAAATATGGGTTGGCCTTAGTGACTGTGTTAGTCCATTTTGTGTTGCTATAAATAAGTGCCTGAGCCTGGGTAATTTATAAACAAAAGGGTTTATTTGGCTCACAATTCTGCAGACTGTATGAGCATGGCACCAGTATCTGCTCAGCTTCTCAGGAAACTCTTTTTTTTTTTTTTAATTGTTCTCAGGAAGCTCTTACTCATGGCATAAGGTGAAGGGGGAGCAAGCAGGTCATAGAGGGAGAGAGGTAATGGGGGAGGTCTCAGACTCTTTTTAAAAATCAGATCTTGTGATAACTCATTACCATGGGGAAGGAAACAAGCCATTTATGAGGGATCCATTCCCATGACCCAAACACCTCCCACTAGGCCCCAGCTCCTATGTTGGAGGCCATATTTCAACATGAGATTTGGAGGAGACATGCACATCCAAACTCTATCAGTGACTCGATTGATTGATTGATATGGAGTCTTGCTCTGTCACTTTGGCTGGAGTACAATGCTGCAATCTTGGCTCATTGCTACCTGTGCCTCTCAGGCTCAGGCAATTCTCCTGCCTCAGCCTCCCAAGTATCTGGGACTACAGGCAAGCCACCACACCCATCTAATTTTTGTTTTATGTTTTTTGTTTTTTTTTTAGTAGAGACAGGGTTTCACCTTGTTGGTCAGGCTAGTCTTGACTTACCTGCCTCGGAGTCCCAAAGTGCTGGGATTACAGGTGTGAGCACCGTGCTCAGCCCAGTGGCTCACTTACATGAACAGAATGCAACATAAATGGTGCTGTGTGACTTCCACAGCTAGGTTAGAAAAGACAGTACGCCTTCTTCTTGGTACTCTCTTTTGAGATGCTTGTTCTAGGAACACAGTCATCATACTGTGAGGAGGCCCAGGCCACACGGAGAGGCCACTTAAAGACATCTTAGCTGACACCGTATGCTGAAGTCTCAGTTGGCAGCCAACATCAAATTCCAGACATATAAGTCAGGAATACTTAGAGATGATCGATCCTATGGCTACTCTGGATCTGCAATCAGGTAAGTGAGTTGGCCTCCTGAGTTATTGGCCTCCAGAAGAAACAGCCAGAATTGCCTGCACCAGCTCTTTAAAGTGAACCTGGTTAAATACACTTTACATTCCAGAATCCTTGAAAAAAAATGTATGTTTAGCTGCCAAAATGGTCCAGAATTTCTCAGTGTGTTTGGAAACTAGAAATGTGGATGAACAAAAGGGAAGGAGTTTAAAAGTTTAAAACATAACATTTTAAACTTTCAGCGTTTGAAAACAATAAAGACAGTATAAACACTCCCATTTAGATATGCTTAAGAAGAGGGATTGAATACAAATCCAGAGAATTATCCCAGTTATCTGTAAGGGTTGGTGAGGCCACATTTGGAATACTATGCACAGTCCCAGTCACCTTACTATAAAAGGATATTCTAGAAATGGAGAAGGTACAGCAGAGGGCAACGAGAACCACACGGGGATTTAAGGATCTTAGTTATTCAGCATGGTATTCTTTGGCAAAGAAGAGATTAAGTGGCAACTCATTAAAGGTATAGACAATTCTGAAGGGAGTAGAGAGGATAATTGTTTCAAGGCTATCTGAGTTAGTGTCAAATACAAGAACAAGGGTTTAGTAACTTAAGCTAAGAATGTGAATTTAGACAGGCATTTTCTGAATTAAGAGTAGATGATATTAAACAAAGAACCAAGGATGGTAGAAGTAAGAGACATAGATTTTTCTGAGGAGGAAACACATATTTTTTCCACTTTGATTTGTTTGCATTAAATAATGAAGAGTGATTTTTTTTTTCTTTTCCACTTTGAACAATTATATTTTATCAGTAGGGTTAAAATTAAAAAGGGTTAGTCCATTTTGACACTGCTGTAAAGAACTGCCCAAGACTGGGTAATTTATGAAGAAAAGGGTCTAATTGACTCACAGTTCTGCCTGGCTGGGGAGGCCTCAGGAAACTTTCAATCGTGGTGGAAGGGGAAGCAGGCATCTTCTTCACAAAGCAGCAGGAGAGAGAAGAGCGAAGGAGAAACTTTCAAACACGTATAAAACCAACGGATCTCCTGAGAACTCACTATCATGAGAATAGCATGGGGGAAACCACCCCCATGATCCAATCACCTTCCTTCCTTGACATGTGGGGATTACAGGTCCCTCCCTTAATATGTGGAGATTGCAATTTGAGCTGAGATTTGGGTGGGGACATAGAACCACACCATATCAAAAGGCTAGAGTGGCTATGTATGATTTTAAAGAATCTAGAGGGGAAGTTGCCAAATTCAAAGAAAGAACACATGGTTAAGAACTTATTGTCTTTTCTATGCCTCAAAATGTCGTAGGTTTCTGAGCTGCACTTGCCAAAATACCATATTAACATTCATGGTTTTACATCAACATCCCGTTGTAATGAAATTATACTTTTCTTCTGGCTGTAACATATCCAAACAATGAATTCCAGTGTGCTAGATACTAATACTTGGATAAAAATGAAGGGGATAATTATATGGTGTATTAAAAAAAGTGACTGTAAGCATTGGTTTGTTTCATCTTGATCTTAATAAATGTGATGCAATCCAGGCCACATTTATGAAGCACCAGCTGTGTGCTGGGCACTGCGGAAGATTCAGTGCCTCACATAAGGTGCCTGATTGGTATTTGCTGAACAGACACCATCCCTACCCTCGATGAACTTGAATGACATAATGACATTGATACCAAAAACTGAAGGTATAAACAGTGTCATGGGAGAACAGAGGAGTGTCACAGAAGGACCGTTTGAGCTGTAGATACAGGATGGTGATTAAGAGGCAGGCTTTGGGGTCAGTTTGAAACCCTGCATTATTGCTGGCTGTGTCATCTTGGGCAAGTTTCTTGTCCAAGCCTCAGTTTCTTCATCTGTGAAAGGAAGGTGATAACATCCCCCCTTGGAGCTTGAGTCAGGATTAATGTGAATTGATGTACATACATTACACATTGCTAATATTAAATACATAGTTGGTGCTGAAAATGACAGCTGTAGCTGGGTGTGGTGGCGCATGGCTGTGATTCCAGCACTTTTGGAGGCTGAGGTGAGAGAATGGCTTGAGGCCAGGATTTTGAGACCAGTCTGGGCAACAGAAGGAGACTCTGTCTCTACAAAAGAAAAAAAAATTAGCTGGGCCCAGTGACACATGCCTGTAGTTCCAGCTACTGGGAGGCTGAGATAGGAGGATAGGCTGAGCCCAGGAGTTTGAGGCTGCAGGGAGCTATGACTGTGCCACTGCACTGCAGCCTGAGCAGCAGAGTCTCCGTATTAAAAAAAAAGA
>NW_016107365.1:7465897-7469851 GCF_001604975.1 Cebus imitator | reverse complement strand
AAAAAAAAAAAAAAGCTGGGCGTGGTGGCTGACGCCTGTAATCCCAGCACTTTGGGAGGCTGAGGCAGGCAGATCACAAGGCCAGGAGATGGAGACCATCCTATCCTGGCTAACACAGTGAAACCCTGTCTCCACTAAATATACAAAAAATTAGCTGGGCCTGGTGGCACACGCCTGTAATCCCAGCTACTCGGGAGGCTGAGGCAGGAGAGTAGCTTGAACCCAGGAGGTGGAGGTTGCGGTGAGCCGAGATCACGCCGCTGCACTCCAGCCTGGGCGGCAGAGCAAGACTACATCTAAAAAAAAAAAAGAAAGAAAAAAGCTGCGATTATAAGGCTGAAGCAACAGAATGGGTGAAGGCCACAGAGGTAAGAAGCAGATTGGCCTGATGTGTTTATGTATTTGTAGCTGGAAGGGGGTGTCACTAATTCTTTAGCGTTGTGTATAGTATAAAGTGCTTAGCACAGTGACTGGCATTTAGTAAGTGCTCAATAAGGGTTAGCTATTATTGTTACTATTCCCATCTGCTTCCATGAGAAACATCAAGCCTACATTAAGCTAGTTTAGTTCTTTCTTTTTCTTTGTTGTTATGCAGTGGCTGGAAGAGAAACCATGTAGCTTTTTTGCCACCCATTCTTCTTATTGCGGTCTCTTTATATGTTACTATGTTACTGTGGAAAAGAAGGAAAAGTCTTCCTTCAGTCTCAGAGTCTCTCATTAGTGTTGTACATTAAAATTAAGTGAGAGGCAAGCTTTTATTTGGGTTTTTTTTTGAGATGGGGTCTCTGTTGCACAGGCTGGAGTGCAATGGCATGATCTCAGCTCACTGCAACCTCTGCCTCCCGGGTTCAAGTGATTCTCATGCCTCAGCCTCCTAAGTAGCCGGAACCACAGGCATGCACCACCATGCCCAGCTAATTTTTTATATTTTTAGTAGAGACGGGGTTTCACCATGTTGCCCAGGCTGGTCTCGAACTCCTGGTTTCAAGTGATCTGCCTGCCTTGGCCTCCCAAAGTGCTGGGATTACAGGTATGAGCCACCATGCCCAGCCAGCAAGCTCTTTTACTTGTTTTATTCCTATTGATTATAATCTTAGCGTGCTCATTATGGCAGGGTATAATGAGCATAATATATATGCTAAAAACTTTTGGGAAGCCAGGGTTTTACTTTTTATTATGGAGCATTGCAAACATATATAAAAGTAGGAAGATAATATACCATGTACTCATCATCTCACTTGAGCAGTTAGCAGCACCTGCCCCATCTTGCTTACCTGGACACCTCTCCCTCCACTCCTCCTCCTCTGGGCTATCTTAAAACAAATTACAGACATAAAGCATTATCTTTTAAAAATACTCCAATATATATACCTCTAAAAGATAAGTACTTTTTAAAAAACATGACCACCCTACCGTTATCACACCTATAAAGTAGTCATTCCTTCATATCACTAAATATCCAGTCAATATTCAGATTTGTCCATTTTTGTTGTAACATTTTGTCCTATTCAGAACCCAAGCCAGTTACATGCTCTGCATCTTACTGATGCGGCTCTAAAGCATTTTTAAGTATCTAGGTCCTCCCTTCTTTTATTTTCTTGCTGTATATTCGTTGAAGAAAGCAGGTGATTTTTCCTACGGCATTTCCTGTATTCTGGATCTTGCTGCATGCATTCCCACAGTTTAACACATTCTTCTGTTCTCTGCATGTCCTGTAGTAAAATAGAGCCTCTTATTCAGATTTAGGCTCTATTTTCTTTTTTTTGGCAAGACCACCTCAGTGAACACAATGACATGTGCACTTCATGTTCCATTGAGTCAGGAGGCACGCGATGTCCAGCTGTCTCTGTTTTTGTAATTTTACAATTGATGGGCAGGTTCAAGTGTTGTTAGCCTGATCCATTACATGAAGTTTCCAACTGGTCCTTTACTTAATGGTTTTAGCAGTACTGGAGATGGTTGTTTAGATCCATTATTCATTAAAATGTTGCAAAATAGTGATATAATTCTATTGCTTCTTCTGTATTTGTTAGCTACAATTCTTCTGTGAAGAACTTTGCCTTAACACCTATTTGGTTACCTTGAGGTGTTGTTGGAACAGAAAAGTCAGGGTGAATGTTTGATTCTTTCTTTTTCTTAACCAAGTTCCTGACTAATAAGTTGTTTCCCAAGCATCCTCCAAAGTTATCAACTATGTCTTTATCTTTGTGCTCTTACAGGTTTTAATACATGTGATATGTTTCAATCCATTCCACGTGTTATGATTCTTTTTGATGCTCAAGTCCTTTCATCTTTGAATAGGGGTAGCTCCTTGAAGTTGTCTTCTTTGTCTTTTGATATTACCTTGGTTGTCTTTGATAGCTTTCTTGCTTTCTGGTATGACAACATATTCCAGGCTCATCTTATACAGACCTAAAATCAACCACTTTTCCAAGGAGTGCTGATTCTTTTTAGTAGAAAATTGCCTTTAAGACCACAGTCTGGGTACTAGGTAGCTTATTGCTGCTGGATTAACCCCGGCATTCTAGGTTCTAAATACATACCTGTAGAAGCAAAGGCCAAGAACTAGAAGGCACCAGTAAAAAGTCACCCAGGCAACTAATTTGATTTGCTGTCCTAGTAAAAGTAGTTTTTGAATATTGTCAGAGTATCTGAAAAGTACTTTAATTTCCCTAAGCCAGCTGAAAGACTCTAAAATGTTGTAAGGAATTAGAAGCAGCCCAAGGGAAGTGAAGGACAAGCTAGATTTGGGGGACATAGGGTCACAGTCCAGGTGGGAAGCAGATGAGGGTTTCAGGAACTCGTAGGCAGCCAATAAGGTCCTGGAGTACTCAGTTGGCTGTGGATATTGTTAACACATGGTCAAATAATGTTGGCAGATGTCTACATGCGGTCCACTATGACCCTCAATACTTCTCCCTTCCAGCCATGCCTACATCTGGCCTCAAATTCCTACTTTTAAAGTCACATGGACCAATGGTTCTCAATGCTTTTCTTTGGCGAATTTTAACCAATCTGCAGCACAATGGAAACAAAAAAACTAAGAAAAATTATGTATTTACCAACTAGGCTCTCACGGAAAGCATCCTTCCAACTTCATTCTGAAAACCTGTGCTTCCTACTTTGGAGAGATTTTGTTGTGGTGGTTAAATGTTCTTTCTCATATGAAATTATGACATGGCAATTTTTGGTGTTTTTATTAAGTTGGCAAATCATGGTTTCACAAATCTGTCTTTTGAAATATAAATGGTGTGGGAAATCCAAAACTGTGGGACCCATGAGGGGCATTATCTGAAATGCTCCCGCCACCCGGGAAAGAAGGGTGGTGCACTGGTTGGAGAAGATAAAGGTGAGATTCTCCCCAGGTTTGAGAGGACGAAATATACACTGCATGTGGAGGATGAGGGTGAGAAGACTGAGGGCACTGGGAAGGGGCTAAGCCTCGGCTGAACAGGAGCTGGCAAAGGGCCTAAACCAAAACGCAGGCCCAGGACACGGCCAGAAGGAGGCTAGCTGGGGAAGGAAGCCTGGGGACAACCCGACCGCCTCGGGCTGCCCCCAGTTAGCTCAGTCCTGAAAAGCATTTACTTGGAACTTAAGAGCTAGGGCTGTAGAATGAGTGTGAAACTGTTCTGTTCTGGAGGAAGTCACATCTTAGAAGGCTGCTGTGAGAGCCTGCATGATGGGTGTGGCATGTGTACACAACAGTACTGAGGACAGGGCAGACCCTCCGTTCCCTTCCCCTCCATTGCTGTGCCATTCTCCTCCCTGCTCCCTGATTCCACCCTCCCCAGCCTCACTCCAGAGAGAATAGTGCTGTGGTAATTTGGGCATAAAATAGATAAACTGACAAACAATTTAAAACAGCTTTACTGTCCTCCATGTGTCTTAGAAGCTAGGTTGGTGCAAAAGTAATTGCAGTTTTTGCCTTTTTTTTTTTTTTTTTTTTTTTTT
>NW_016107365.1:7425538-7465632 GCF_001604975.1 Cebus imitator | reverse complement strand
CCACCATGCCCAGCTAATGTTTTTTGTATTTTTAGTAGAGACGGGGTTTCACCATGTTGACCAGGATAGTCTTGATCTCTTGACCTCATGATCCACCCGCTTCGGCCTCCCAAAGTGGTGGGATTACAGGCGTGAGCCACCGCGCCCGGCCTCAATTTTTGTATTTTTAGTAGAGATGGGTTTTGCCTTGTTGGACAGGCTGGTCTTGAACTTCTCACCTCTAGTAATCCACCTACCTTGGCCTCCCAAAGTGCTGGGATTACAAGTGTGAGCCATCGTGCCTGGCCTGCCATTACTTTTAATGGCAAAAACTGCAATTACTGTTGCTCCAACCTAATATATTCTTACTTGGATGAATTAGGCCATTCTTGGGCTATAAAGAAATACTGGAAACTGGGTAATTTATAAGAAAACAGGCTTAATTGACTCATGGTTCTTGAGGCTGTACAGGAAGCATAACACGGCCTCAGGAAGCTTCCAATCAGGGTAGAAGGCAAAGGGGGACCAAACATATCACATGATGAAAATAGGATCAAGACAGAGAGAGTTGGGGGAGGTGCCACACACTTTTAATTGACCAGATCTTGAAAGAACTCACTCACTATGGTGAAGACAGGACCAAGCCACGAGGGATCCACCCCTGTGACCCAAACATCTTCCCCCAGACCCCACTTCAGCACTGGGGATTACAGTTCAGTATGTGATTTGAGTGGGGACAAATATCCAAACTATATCAATGGGAGTGTTTCCTGAGAGCAGGCTGGCAATGGGATTGCGCAGCTGTGGCCTGCACCTTTCTGGGGCCCACAGATCGCTGATGGATGGACACATGAAAGGGAAACAAAAGGGCTCAAATGGAGGTGAGCAGAGATATAATGGGGTCATGGCGGGCTGCAGGAGGTGGGAAACATTCTCTAAATCAGTGTGAAACCTGGAGAATTTGTCCTAGAGTGGGCCAGGCTCCAGTTGAGTGAGGCCCGCTTCCCCTTCCTCAAGCCTCTGACCTTGCCACCTCCCCCATTCTCAGCAGGTAGAAGATGCCCAGCTTTACGTCAGCAGCTGTCTCCCTCCTTTCTCAAGCGCACCCACTCCCCTGCATCCTCCCCTAACCTCCGGCCTCCCCTCGCAGTTGAGATTAGAGAACAGTAATCTCCTGGCCCCTGCGTCTGTGCTCTGCATTGCTTACCACTGCCTTTTTCAGCCTTGACCAATCTTCCTCCTCAAAGAACATGCCAACCCTCCTGGTGCAACACATGCATGCCTCTCTGCAGCTCTTGGAGTTTTAGTGCTTTCTGGTGACTTCCAGCAAGCGGTACCTGCTCCCTGGACCACAGAAGGCCACTCCGCCCAGCAATGGAAGTGCTGGAGAGAGAGTTCACATTGAGGGCAGGCCTTGACCAGCGACTCTAGATTGGTGTATAAATACCCCAGCTTTCTTGCCTGGGCAGGACAATATTGAAGTGTGTGCTCACATCACATACCAGAGTCCCTTGAGGATTCAGCTCTGGCTGACAGCTGGCCTAGTGGTAAACACATGCGCTCTTTACCTCAGAATCTGTTTCTGGAGAACCCCGACTAAGATGGCTCCCTGCAGCCCATGTTAGTCTTGGCAAAGTCGCTGAGCACCTTCCTGCTTGTAGCTCTGCTGGGCACTTTTTAGTCCTGCCTGACTTGTTCTCTGACCGAATTGGCCACTGATGACCACCTCCTCCTTCATGAAACATTCTGTGACATGGTGTGCTCCTGGTTTTCTTCATATCTCTAGCCATTCCTTTCCAATTGCCTTTATGGGGTTTTTCTTTTTCTCAAAGATCAGTTTATTGACATGTAATTCACATACTGTACAGTTCACCCATTTAAAGCGGACCATTCAATGTTCTTTAGTATATTTACAGGGTTGTGCAACCATCACCACAATCAATGATGCACTCTCATCACCCCAAAGAGAAACCTGAGACCTTCCTTACTTCAAGTCTAAAGCAAGTACTGGTCTAGTCTTTGTTTCTTTACATTGGTCTATTCTGGACATTTTATATAAGTGAAGTCTAACAATATGGGGTTTTTTTGTGTGTGTAACTGGCTTCTTCCACTTAGGATAATGTTTTTAAGGTTTATTCATGAGCCTTACACAGTGTTTCATTCCTTTTCATAGCCAAATAATAATCAGTTTTCCGGCTACATCATATTCCTTTTATTTATTCATGTATCTGTTGATAGACTTTTGGGCTGTTTCTACTCTTTGCCTATCGTGAATGAAAACTCTATGGACATTCATGTACAAGTTTTTTTGGGGGCTTATATTTTCATTTCTCTTGGGGATATAGCTTGGGGTAGAATTGCTGGGTCATGTGGTAACTCTGTTAAACATTTCAAGGAACTATCAGACCATTTTCGGTGGAAGATACAGCATTTTACATTACCACTAGCCATATATGGAGATTCCAATTTCTTCACATCCTCTATAACACTTGTGATGACCTGTCTTTCTAATTCTAGCCATCCTAGTGAGTGTGCACTGGCATCTCAATGTGGTTTTGGTTTGCTTTCTCTAGTGGCTAATGGTAAGCATCTCTTTATGTGCTTATTGGTCATTTGTATGTCTACTTTGCAGCAATGTCTCTTCAAATCATTTACCTATTGGCTCATTTTGTGAATTTGGTATAATTCTGGGTTGTCTTGATGCCCTTTCTCTTCTCTCTCACACATACACACTAATGCCCTTTTCCTTCTCATTCCCCACTCATTTGTCCTATCATGTTTTCATTCAACAAATATTCATTAGGCTTCTAAATGTACCAGGTGCTGTGTTCAGTGTTGAAGTCAAACACCGTAAGTAAACAGATGAGGTCCTTGCTATTGGGAAGCTTGCATTCTTACAGGGGATGAAGACATTAAATAAAGAAGAAAATGGGTGAGATAATGCAACTATTTGCTTCTTATTTAATATCTTCATCCCCTGCAAGAATCATGACATCCATATGATAGGGTGGGGGAAAGAACTGGTGGTTGGGCAAGCAGGTCGGCATTACTACAGAGTGGGTGGTCAAGGAAGACTTCTCTTGCGAGGTGACATTTGAGCTGAGACTGACATGATTAAAAAAAGCAAGCCATAGGATGGCTAGGAATGAGCCTCCCATGGAGAGGGAAGCAAGTGAGAGGAATGAGCTCCATGTGTTCCACAAGGAATGAGAAAGGCCAGCATGGCTGGAGCGACGGGGACAAAGGGGAGCTTGCAGGAGTTGGGGTCAGAGAGGCAGGCAGGGCCTTCTTTCTTTCCAACAAGCATCAGGAAAAACTGGACTAGACCTGTGGTTCCTGGGGTTAACCCTGATATGAGTTTGGAGGGAATAGCCAATAAAACACAAGCATTCGGGCATCCTCAAAACTAGAAATTAAAGCTTCTCTGTGCTTATTCCTCTGTACCTAATTATAACTCTTACCACATAGAAACAAAAAGATACAATATCTGAGAACAGCTAATAAATTTAAAAACTGGCACAAACCATTATTTAGCTTAAAATAGAAAAATAAGACTCAAACCAGTACTGCGAGGTGGCAATTTATGGTGTTGGAAATGCCTTCGGAAGTCTTTTTAGAGTTCTGTGTTGAATGTTTATAGAAGGTGTAAAATTCTTATAATGCCAGCGTTTTATGAACAGTGCAGTTGGCAATTCCTTTTAGCTTGATCTCTGCTTTCAGGAAATGTGAATTTTCCTTCATTTATTCATATTGTTTCCAGTCCATCAAAAATAGACAAGATGTAACGGGACAGTCCATTTGTACCATTCTTTTTGGAAATAATTGCCAGAAGTGCTTTACGGTTGTCAAAGCCCCACCGATGTGACTCCCTAGCGGTCCTCTGTGTTAAAAAGCACACACTTCCCACTCATCTTTGTATTCCTCTCCCATTTCCACCACCTCGAGGATAATCAGGCTGGGAGAAGTAGCCCTTTAAAATTCAATGCTATGCAAAGGGCAAGAAGAGGGGTGAAAATGATCTATACAGAAGCCCCCAAAGAAAAGGGAGGCATGGATGCCCTCTGTTTAAGAAAGAGCTTTATGAAAGAGTTAGGAAAACTCGGGTTCACCAGATATGCAGAACCATATGCATGCATTAATTAAAGGAATGTGAAGGAGGAGGAGGGGATCTGAGAAAATAACAAAGCTGCAGTGTATGTGTGCAATGATTTTTCATTCTGTTTCGCTTCAGCTCTGCCCCTGCAACAGAGGATCTAATCAATCTGCCGGCTATTAAGTTTGTTAATTGATAATGCATACTAATTAGGCTGTGCGCAGTTACTTAAGAGACTTTGCTAAGGTGATTGTAGGCACAAGTCCAAATGGAGTTTAAAGTATTCTGTGTGAGGTTAAAACCCATCAACCAGAATAGATGGATTTTATATTATAACAGAAGGCACAACATACCCATAAGTATTTAATGTATTGCACAGTTATCCATTATTACATATTTTAACACTACAAAATAATTAAAAATGTAAAAACAGCTACTAAAAACTATAACTAAATCACATTGGTGAGGGTGTGAGGAAGTGTCAATGAGAAAGAGCTATTTTCTCATCAAGGTAAATGTTTAATTTTCTCATTTATGTTTGGGAACAGTCAGGGTTAGCAGGGGAGATGGCTTTGTGAGAAGCAGTACTTACTAAGCTATGTGGACACCAGAGGCACTAAACCGTCTCACGCATCAGTTTGTGATGCCCACATTTCAAAGGTCAGCACTCCCGAGGCTGCCCAGTTGACCCATAGAAACACATTATCTGGGAGCTCAAGGTTGAAACATGTTTATCAACCATAAAATTAGCTGCTGGTGGTGTGGTTGGTACCCTTCCTTGGGAGCAATTACTTTGGGAATGAACTGAAGAGGACATCCGGGTATCTTGCAAATGTCCATTGGGAAAATGTTCTCAAAAAGGATGGCTTATCCTTCTCTGTATCTTAGGGAATGAACCGGTACCAGTTTAACTCCAAAAGATACGTGTAAGTGGGTCTAAACAGATTTCTCCAGGTCAGGGCGCTGTCTCCCTCTGCTCTAATTAATTTCTTAGAAGTTCAGATGGGTCAAGGACCTGCTACTAGCGCAGAAATCAAATCACAGGGCAAACCTTGAGGAGGTCACACTTCTCCATGAGGTCCTGGAATCTTCTCTATTTCTCTGGAAGATTTGGAGATTAGCTTCATGGACTCTTTCTTTATTCATCCAGTGGATATATCTTGAGTAGTTCCAATGTCCCAGGCACTGTGTTCAGTACTGAGATACCACCATGAATAAGACAGGCAGCGTCCCCTCTCCCAGATAGTTTTTAGGATCCACTGCATCTAGCAGATGTTGCCAGAAGGAGCTTTCTAGAGATGAACATTTGTTCATGTACCTCCTTTACCTGAAATTACTGATTTCAGCTGGGCAGGGTGGCTCATGTCTGTAATCCCAACACTTTGGAGGCCGAGGAGGGCGAATCACGAGGTCAGAAGTTCGGGACCAGCCTGGCCAACGTGGTGAAACCTGTCTCTACTAAAAATACAAAAATGAGTTCGGCGTGCTGGTGGACACATATGATCTCAGTTACTTGGGACGCTGAGGCAGGAGAGTCACTTGAACCTGGGAAGTGAAGGTGCAGTGAACCGAGACCGTGTCATTGTACTCCAGCCAGGGCAACAGAGTGAGACTCCATCTTAAAAAAAAAAAAATTACTGATTTTTCCAGGATGAAGTCCAAGTTTTTTTACATGAAGTGTTAAGTTTTCCAGCTTTATCTCTTGATATTTCCCTCTTTCAACAAAATATTTTTTGAGATATATTTGTGTTGTAGGCACTGTACTGGGTGCTGGTATACATCAAAAACTAAATAGAGTCCCTGGCTTTGAAGAGCTCACTATTACACAGACTTGAGCCATATTCAGGACAAAATCTGCCTACAAGTTTGTGCTCAAAGTAGATTGATCTCTGCAGCCTCTGGGTAGAACCATAAGGCAGTAGTTGGTGGTTACTATCACTAGACTGGTGTTACTATCAAATGAAATTATTGATTTAATGTTTTTCCTTTTTTTGGAAACAAGTGGAGGAGTTAACATTCAGAAAAATTTCACTAGATTATTCTACAAACAAACATTTAAAAAGTAAGCATGGGAGAAAAGCTCCAAGGAAGACCGTTTAGCAAGAGCAGAGGGAGGTGTGTTTTGTTTCCATTCCTTAGACAAACCAACAGTTCCCACAAACAGAAATTTGAAGCTAGCAGGAGGCAGTGGTGTAGCTAGTGTGCATTTAATTAACAAATGAATTGTGTTCCTACAGTGTGACCATTGAACCTGGAGCTGATCCATACTGCTTTGTTTTAGCTATTTTGAGATGACTGAGTTCAATGACTCTGTGTGGGGAAAACTAATCTCTGAGTAGTCTATTGAAAGCATCTAAGAGAAAAATGACTGGAGGTTATGCTTATGAGCCAAACATTCTTAATTTGCTCACATAGAATAATACAGGATTGGGGTGACTAAAGACACTTTGCGATGGAATAAGTCATTTCCAAGAGCAAATTATGCAAGTGAGAGTTTATCTGAATATACTGAGCATATATTTTAAAAATTGAATATCCATTGTAGTATTGTGTAAATGCAATAATTAGTGTTTAACAATCAGAAAAGCATTTCTTGTCAGCATGTGTCAATGGCACAAGCATTTATTCTTACTGTAACAAAAGGTAAGATTAGATTTTTAAAATTAGAAAAATGAAAAACTCCATATGCAGTTATTTTTTTTCCTTGTTAAGGAGGAGTGACAGGGCACTCCCCCTTGTATTCTGACACATTGATGTGATCATTTGGTCAGTGAATAACTTTCTGAAAACTGAAAGGTTTTCAAAAATTGATTCCAGGAGAAGGAAACAAATGAAATAACTACTTGGCCATAAGTTTTTATGACATTTATCCACCAAAAATGAAGTCTGATATTTACAAGACTGTAGAACTAAATGTTGACGTCTGTTAAAGTCATTAGGGAACGGGCATGTTCTAGACTTTTCCTGGAATAATCAGCACCTCTTATGCTTTATTTTTATTTGTATGCATGAATTGAGAAGTTAATTATAATGGTATTCTTTTCATATAAAGATCATAAGATTTATTAATCAAAGTGAGTTAACTGCTCTAACAGATAGTCCTAAAATCTTAGTGGTATAACACATATATGGGTTTTGTTGTTGTATGTTTGTCTTTCTAGTTCACATCAGAGCTCAATAAGGGTTAACAGGGAGACTCTGCTCCACAGGGTCTTTCAGAAACCCAGGCTCCTTGCAGCTAGAGGCTCCACTTGATCTTCGTGTTGGGCCGAAATATAAAGAAAAGAGAGGAAAGGGAGGATTGTTACGATCAAGGCCTAACGTGATATGCATGGCTTCTGCCCACACTCTGTTGGGCAAAATTTATCACGTCTGCATTTCTGGCCAAAAATGTGCTTCACAATACAATCAGACAGCAACAGCTTGGGATTTTCTACACCAACCAATTCTCTAATTCTCTATTAACTGGGTGTCTGACAATTCAATTGTGACACTACCTGGAATTAGTGGGGACTCCACAGGTAGAGGGCTCAGTCCCACAAGACTGCCCCCACTTCAGGGGTCAATCATAAGCAGTGGGTTGCTCATACTGCTGTCCAACTTGGCTACAAATCAGAGGGTCCCATAACCCCCTCCTCAGGTTTGATAATTTGCTATAACAGCTCATGGAACTCAGAGAAACACTTATGTTTACTGGTTTATTATTCTAAAAGATGTAAGAAAGGATACAAACAAATAGCCAGATGAAGAGGAACATAGGATGAGGTCTGGAAAAATCTCAACCACAGGAGTGTCTGTTCCTGCGAAGCTGAGTTATGCCACCCTCCTGGCACGTGAATTCCCTCACCAACCTGGAAGCTCTCCAAACGCCACCCCTTAGGGATCTTAACAGAGGCTTCATCACACAGGCATGATCAGTTATTAACGCAGTCTCTAGCCTCTCTCCCCTTCCCTGAGGATGGGAAATGCAGCTGTAAGTTTCAAGTTTCTAAGCATGGTTTGGCTTTTATAGTGACCAGTCTCCATCCTGAAGCTTTCCTGGAGCCCACCGATAGTTAGCTCATTCAACAAAAGGCACTGTCACCCAGGAAATTCCAAGGGATGTGGGAGCTCAAAGACCAAAACATCAAAGACCAAATATTAGAACTAAAAATGCTCCTGATATCCATGTTACTTAGGAAAAAGCAAGGCTTTAGGAGCTCTCTGCCAGGAACCCAGGGCTGAGATCAAATATTTATTATTTATAATGTCACGCTTCCCCAACAGAGACTCCACTTGACTCTCAAAACCATCATCTCCCATAAACCTAGAAAGAGAATAGGTTGAAATGATAGTTTATTCTTTAAGACCAATTAGAAATAAATCTTCAGAAGCAACATCTCACCTAAAATTTCTGAGAGAGGCCATGATAATGTCAATCCCCACCCCCAACTTCTGCTTTGCCTGGTGCAATAAGGGAGGGAAAGCATTCACTGTACAAAAATCTGCCTGTTCCCCGTCCCTTACCATCCCAAAATACACAGGGGTGTTCACCACATCATTGGTTCAAAAGAGTTTTTCAGATATGAGTCCCAGCTATTCCCATTTTAAGTCTGAAGAAAATAGCCCAAATTCTACCCTTTTTCATGTGGCCACACAGATTACATTTTATCAAGACTTGATGCAGGAGTGGCTCATCAGTCAGATTGCTTTCAAATGATAGAAAATCCATTTTCTCCTACTACATAAACCTAGATTTTTGCCTGACTTGCATTTCTCTTAAGGTAGGCAGCAGCAAAAAAACAAAACAAAACAAACAAAAACAAAAAAACAACAACCTACAAGAAGCAGAATAGATGATTATGGCTCCACAGTCATTGGTGTCTACCACACAGGGAGGAGCCAACGAGACACAGGTGGGCTCACCACGGGGCTACCAGAGCTTACTCTGCAGTAAGCTACAGCTGTTGCAGCCCCAACAACTCTAAATTTATGATTTTGTGTTCTTTATCTAAAGGAGAGACTTGTAAATTATAGGAGTGTAAGGATCCGCCAAACCTGGATCTGCCTTTGAACACACACATTGTCAAAATACATAAAGCGGGAATCCATTTCATAATAAACTATGGACATGGGGCCAAGCTCTAGAAGAAATCCTAGGCCGCCCTCAGCCTGGGGTTAGGAGCAGTCGGACTGACTTGGGGTTTGGAAATTAAAACAAATGATTTCAGCTGCATTTAATAACCAATTGTTTTGTTGCAGACTTTTTGAAAGGTGCCAAAATGACATTTATGAAGATTAAATTTTAGGTTTTTCTGCAAAATGCGTTAGTGCTGAGCACATTTAGGCACTCAGTTTTACCTCAGAATCAGAATATGTTATAGACTGTCTCAGTTTCCACTCCTATTTAGTTATGAATTCTAAGCCAAAAAGCTTAAGATGAACCTTAATCAGATCACACATCAGCTTAGAGTAGTGATTTTAGTGATTTAGACATCTGGGTCTTTGGAACTGGATAAAGGCCACCAACTCACTTGACAAAAGCCACTGAACATCTATCGGTTTGGAAATAGCTCTCCTAGCTGACTTGGAATCAGATTTCAACAGCCGACCTTACAATGAAAGGGCATCTTTTCTCCTATTATCCAGGTAAGTTGGTGCATCCAGAAATATACTATCAAGTAATCATGCTTTTAAAATATATTTATTTGATACAAGTGCAAACAGTGTTAATCCGTTTTCTCTTTCACCTGTACTTGTCTGCCTTGCTATAAGACACGTACAAAGGTGATATGAAGAACATTGAACTCAACTCAGGCACTGAAGCAGGGTACTGGAGATATTCTGTGTGGAGTTGTTGGGAAGGTGTTTCAGGGAAGGAAGGAGCAGGCACATGGAGGTGGGAGACACTCTTGGAGTGTGGGACAACTACCATTTAACAAATGTGGAGGTACTTCAATACTTTAACAGTATGGCAGCGTCTATGTGAACCGGCAAACCAGCCTTGGACATAGATGGAGGACAGCTTGAGCTATATATAGTCTGGCTCAAACAGGAAAGTATGTAGGGGACAATTTCAGATTCTATGAGGCAGTGTCGTTAATTGGTGTGAAAGCAACATTTGTTAAACTCCTTTTGTGTGTGGGCATCACGTGCTGTGCTGCACTTACCGCCGGGAAAGAGATGTCCTTGTTCTGGGGCCTGTACTTCAGAGGGCCCTACAGTCACACGCGCATATGTGTGAACAAACGCGCTAATTTAAGGAACACTTGGGGTCTGGTGCTCAATGCTGACGTAGGGCACCCAAACCCCTAAACATCAGCTCATGTGACTTACACCTTTTTGGCCCCAGGACACACTTTTCTTTTTTTCTGAGACAGAGTCTGGCTCTTTCACCCAGGCTGGAGAGCAGTGGTGCTGTCTCAGCTCACTGCAGCCTCAACTTCCTGGGCTCAAGTGATCCTCCCACCATAGCCTCCCAAAGTGTTAAGATTACAGGCACGCAACACCATGCCTAGCAATTTTTTTTTGTAAATTTGCAGAGATGGAGTTTTGTCATGTTGCCCAGCCTGGTCTTGAGCTCCTGGGTTCAAACGATCCACTCTTCTTGGGTTTCCAAATTGCTAGGATTATAGGTGTGAGCCACTGCGCCCAGCTAAGACACATTTTTCTATACAGTTTGCCCTATATCTTCAGAACGAAAGGTGACTGCATCCCAGTGCTGAGAAAACTTGTGGGTTGCGCCACTGCTACATTCAGAGATAGACTCTGCTTCTGAGTGCAGAGGAACTTAAGTGGCCGAAGCGCTTAGGTAAGAGAAAAGACAAATTAATTAACTTGTCAAATCCTTCCTGTCAGCATGAATGCACTAGACTCTTATGAAGTATTGTTTCCAGTAGTGCTAAGCACCCACTTTCTTACTTCTCTTCATGTTCCAGTTGAGTTCCAAGCCCTGGTTCACAAGGTACTGCCGTAGTTCTAATAGCTACACATGGTAGCTTAGAACGTTTTACAGTATTAAAAAGTTTATATTACTCTTTTATACATATATACAAGTACATACATATATATAGATATTTGTCTAGACATATATGTGGAAGCATGATGCCTGTTTTTTAAATTGTCAACCAAATGGAGGTTGAACTCTGTAACTGCAAATAGTTTTATCTTTATAAAATACTCAGAAAAATTTAATTAAAATTCAAAATATTGAAGTTTTGTGGCTGAATATGGTGGCTTATATCTATAATCTCAGCACAGGCAAAGGTGGCAAAGGTAGGAGGATCACTTGAAGCTAGGAGTTTGAGACCAACCATCTACTGGAATCCCTTCTCTACAAAAAAAAATTAGCTGGGCATGGTGGCACATACCTGTAGTCTCAGCTGCTCAAGACGATGAGGTGGAAGATTGCTTGAGCCCGGGTGGTCAGGCTGCAGTAAGCCATGATTTTACCACTGCATTCCGGCGTAGATGACAGTGCAATATCCTGTCTCAAAAAAAGAAAAGAAAAAGAAAAATACCCCCCAAATTTTCAGCATTTCTTAAGTAAATAGACTAAAATTTTTAATATTTACTAATTGTAATTTTCATCTGCCTTTTAAGTTTAACAAATAATTCTGAGTATTTTAAAAGAAAAATAATTTTTAGAAAATACATATTAAAAATAGTATTTTAGTATTTAATTTGTTATAAAAAATATTAGACTTTCCATACTATATACTTTCTATTTTTATTCATTTAGGTCACTGCCATTAATAGAATACAAATTATGTTAAAATGTTTATTACAGCATCTTTAATAATTTTGCTGAAATTAAAAAAATAAATTTTATTGGCTAAATTTTAATTTTTAATGAATTATGTATGTTTTTATTTTGTTACTCATTCAAATTTTACCAGCCCAATAACAGAACACTCCAACATGCACAATAATCAAAGACAGTTATTCGGTTGTCTTTGATATTTGATATAACTTTAAGTCATATAAAAAGCAAGGCTTTTTACATATTTTTCTATTTCGTTATTATGGAACATGTATCAAGATAGAAAAGATCCTATTTTATTTACTAGTTTGTTAGTTTCACTTGTAACTTTCAAATATGTAAACATATGGTGTATGGGCCTCCAATTGCACTCTTCCCTCAGGCCTTGCAAATGATAATCAGGGCTCCAATCATAAGGTTTTAAGAACTGTATTAAGATGCAAAAAAAAAAACAATCGCTGAAGTGTGATGAAATTTTGAGGAGTCTGTCAATAGCAAGCATTTGGCTTTTGATTCCCCACGTTTCCTTCATGCCTGATCATGAACACATCGGACTTTTCTGTCTGGCTTCCCTCTCTGTCATATCAGATGCGCCCTCAGTCATGGAAAAACAGGATGGCAAACATCAAATGGCACTAGAGCTTCGAGCAGAAATGCGAGTCCACAAGTGCAAAGTTTTGTACTTTCTGTCAAAAATGGACTATAATTTGGAGAATGAATTTGAAATACATCATAACCAAGCTGTTCTAAAGACTGATTTAATATTTTATGTAATATCACATATGTTTTGGAAATCACAGTAAAGACACCTGGAATCATAATGCTTTTTCAGTGGCAAATGTCATATTACGTTTTTAGGGCATTACGTCAATTTAGTATTTCACGTATTATTAATAATGCCTCATTACATAAAATTATTACTAAACTGGCAATTAAGTGGATGTGAAGGATCCATATGCTAAACTGCTCATAACATTTCAATTATGAACTTCACATCAGATGTCTTCTAGTGTACATTAACAACATTCACGAACAACCCCTCTGCCAGAATCACCCAAATGAACTGCTTTGTAGCATGTAATATTGGCATAAAGTCATCTTGCACATTTCCTGAATTTAAGAAAATTAGAAATGGAAGGAACAGATGAAGCAGCTAGTCGTCTCTCCCAGTAGTAGTAAAGCATTGGCTAATGCTGGAATTTGCTCTCACTTGAATATATAAAGCCTTGGAGGTGACATTTATGCTTCTTGGTTGACTAAAGAGTTGTTTTCTTGTTCTTTGATTGCATTTTCTCCTCCAGATAAACAAGCAAACAAACAACAGTGATTCCATTGTTTCTAGATGTATGTTCTCTGCTCACTTTTGTCCCTAACTGACTCAGTCTTCTGGTTGTTTATGAATCTGAGTGGTGTAGCAATAGTGTTTCTGCCTGGGGTCTGTCCTTGAATACAAAACCCAGAGATGCCTTAAAGAAGGTTTTGGTGCACATCCCCTCAGAGTGTGACTATCGTGTATTCAGTCTTTGCGTTTGTTCTCCTGCAATGGTAGATAATAAAGACCTCAATCAGAGTCTGATTCTAGGGCCTCTTCCAAGAATTGGGGGTAGGTGGCTCTAGTTATTAGCACAGTGGTCAGGGATTTGCCCTCTGATTTCCTTAGCACACCCTGCTGATGTGCAGTTTCGTAAGGCAATTATACCTTAGTCTCCTCTATTCTCATAGAGCACTGCCTAGTAATGTAACAAGTAAGATCAGCCAGCTCCTAAGCCACACCTTCCAAGGGTATATGGCATCTTTTTTTTTGAGATGAAGTTTCTCTCTTTGGTCCAGGCTGGAGTGAAGTGGCGGGATCTCCACTCACTGCATCCTCTGCCTCCTGGGTTCAAGCGATTCTTATCCCTCAGCCTCCCAAGTAGCTGGGATGATAGGCGCCTGCTACCATGCCTGGCTAACTTTTGTATTTTTGGTAGAGAAAGGGTTTCGCCATGTTGGTCAGGCTGCTCTAGAACTCCTGACCTCAGGTGATCCACCTGCCTCAGCCTCCTAAAGTGCTAGGATTACAGGTGTGAGCTACCATGCCTGGCCAATATGCGGCATCTTATTGGTGGCTCCATGATTCAATGTTTGGACCGCCATACTAGCTCAAATGAAAATGATCAGATTCTAAGCTAAATAAATATTTTACTGGAATATTAATGTACGAATTTACAACTAGAGGGCCAGACGTGGTGGCTCACACCTATAATCCCAGCAATTTGGAAGGCTGAGGTGGGCGGATCACTTGAAGTCAGGAGTTTGAGACCAGCCTGGCCAACATAGCAAAACCCTGTCTCTACTAAAGTACAAAATTTAGCCAGGCATGGTGGCACGTGCCTGTGGTCTCAGCTACTCAGGAGGCTGAGGCAGCAGAATCACTTGAACCCGGGAGGTGGAAGTTGCAGCGCGCTGAGATTGCACCACTGCATACCAGCCTGGGTGATAGAGCAAAACATTGTCTCAAAAAAAAATTTACAACCAGCATTTCACTTGTCATGGAAACTAGACTATTTATCCTCTTCTGTTTGTAGCGTATGTTTCTTAGTTTCTGGGAGCTATGGAAGTTTAATCAACAGCCAAAAGGCTGCATTTAATTTGACAAATATTTATTGAGACTCAATAAAGTACTAAGCACGAAAGATGCCAATATGATAAAATATATTTTCTGCCCTGGAAGAATTCATAGTCTAGGAAGAGTGGTGCGGAGTTTCCATATTGTGTATTCAAGAAACAAAGAAGACAAAGATAGACGAGGTGTGCTCGATTCTGTGGGGATGAAGGTGGAAGCTGACAATCGATCCATGTGGGAAAGGGTTGGTCAAGAAAATCTGAGTCAAGAGCATGAAGAATAAGTGGGTGTTTGCCTGGTGAAGACAGAGGGAATAACATGTACAAAGGCAGAGGGACAAGAAACAGCAGAACACATGCAGGGACATGCAGATAGTTCAGAATGGTGTGAGCATAGGGAATGAAGGACACAGCAACAGAAATGAGGGAGGACAGGTGGCTCCGGATGCCAGCACAGAGTACTGTGTTAGGCTTGGGGGAAAGGACATTTGTCTTTAAATGCTAGGGTCTATGTAAGATTGTGCGGTTGGCCCCAATTCTTCACTCCTCTGTGCAGCCATACCCTTTGCCATGTGACTTTGCAGTTTTTACCACTAAATAAATGGAATATGTTTCTCTACTTCTTGACTTTGGGAATTTGGACCTGTGATCAACTTTTTTTTTTTTTTTGAGAGAGGGTCTCACTATGTTACCCAGGCTGGAGAGCAGTGGTGTTGTCATGGCTCATTGCAATCTCTGCCTCCTGGGCTCAAGCAATCCTCCCACATTGGCCTCTAGAGTAGCTGGACTACAAGCGCACACCACCATGCCTGGATGATTTCTGTATTTTTTGTAGAGACAGGATTTTGCCATCTTGTTCAGGCTGGTCTCGAACTCTTGGCCTCAAGTGATCTACCCACCTCAGCCTCCCAAAATTCTGGGATTACAGTTGTGAGCCACCATGCCCAACTGGCCTGTGACTAGCTTTGGCCAATACAATGAGGTATAGGTGCCGGTGTACCTGCTCCAAGCCTAGGTCTTAAGAGGCCTTGTGTATTTCCATTTCCCTACTTGAATGTGTGCCATCACTGCCAGAAAAGCACGCCCAGGCTAGCAGGATGATAGCACTGTGGACCAGAGCCAACTCATCCCCGCCAAGCCCAGTCTAGGTCAGTTCAGCTGACCACTCAGACTCATAGGCCAAATCAGTGCCTATTGTTGCATGCACTTGATCTTTTTGTGGTCTTTTGTTCTGCAGCATTTTTATGGATTTGGCTAACGAATATAGACTCATTAAAGGACCACAAATGGGTATAACATGCTCCAGTTTTTGTTTTACGATGTGTATTTTATCCGAATGTGATGGATAGGCTAAAAAGAAACAAAAATGGAGGCTGGGAAAACAGTGTGACTATTAGTAATCCAAGAAGAATTATCAGGAACTTGAACAAGGCCCTTTAGCCTAGGGATAGGGAGGTAAGGGGAGGAATTAAGATTTTTTCCCCTTAAAATAGTTTTAAATCTGAAATATTTCGCACTTATAGGAAAATTCACATAATAGTATAACTAACAGCCATGTGACTATAACCAAGAATTAACGTGTCAACATGTTTCCACTTTTAAAAAAGAGATGTAGCCTTATCCCCAGTTCTGACTCCTCTCCTTCCTCCTTAGAGGCCATCACTGTCCTGAGGTCGAGCGTATTATTTCCATGCTTGATTTTTATTTTTTATTTTATTATTATTTTCTTTGAGATGGAGTCTTGCTCTCTCACCCAGGCTGGAGTGCAGTGGCGCAACCTCAGCTCACTGCAACCTCCACCTCCTGGGTTCAAGTGATTCTCCTGTCTCACCCTCCCATGTAGCTGGGATTATAGACTCACGCCACCACACCTGACAAATTTTTGCATTTTTAGTAGAGACTAGGTTTCACTATGTTGGCCAGGCTGGTCTTGAACTCCTGATCTCAAGTGATTCTCCCACCTCGGCCTCCCAAAGTTCTGGGAATATAGGCATGAACCACTGCACTTGGCCTCCATACATGATTTTTAGTTTTAGTTGCATGTATGTATCCATAAACCAAATATACTACTCTTCCATATATTTAGAATTTTACATATCATTCCATGTATCCTTTTGCAATTTGCTTTCTTGGTATTATATTTTTGAGATTCATTCATGTTGATATACGTAGGTCTAATGCATAGAGGAATTTAGGGATAATAAAAAAGTAAAACCTAATAAGGTAAAATGCCAGAGAGAGGAAAAAAATCTCAGATAACCACCATAATTCTGGCTAGAGTGAACATGTAAATTACAGACAAGGATGAGGACTTTAGTGAAAGGAGTCTATTTGAAATGAGGAGGCCTGCAAGATACTGAGCTCAATCTGAGTGTGGAGGCGTGCTTGCTTGTTGGGGCCACACTGATGGAACATGCTTTGTGGGCAGTTGCATTTGAGGAGTGCGCAGGAGCATGATCTGTCTGGAGATGGAGCCTTACCCTTTTACAGTGGTGACGCGGTTACAACTATAAAAGTTGATGAGATTACCCAGGAAATGCATGCTCGGTTAAAAGAAAAGAAGACCAAAGGCAGGACTTCCAGACACACATACCAATAGTTGAGGGCAAACAGAGGACCAACAGGCAGGGCTTTCCTTACATCTTCACAGGGAATACTCTCTCCTTTAGATTTAAAGCAACAGCCATAGCAATTGGCCATAAGATATTCAAAGGCAATTTTGTCTTGTTCTAAATAATAATAATAATAATATGGATATTTAAAGGAAAAAATCTTGAATTTTCTTTTCTTTTTTCTTTCTTTTTTTTTTTTTTTTTTTGTGTTTTTATTTTTTTTTTTTTTCTTTTTTTTTTTGAAATGGAATTTCACTCTTGTCACCAGGCTGGAGTGCAATGGCGTGATCTCAGCTTATAGCAACCTCCGCCTCCTGGGTTCGAGTGATTGTCCTGCCTCAGCCTCCCAAGTAGCTGGGATTACAGGTGCCTGCCACCACACCCAGCTAATTTTGTATTTCTAGTAGAGACGGGGTTTCACCATGTTGACCAGGCCAGTCTCAAACTCCTGACCTCAGGTGATCTATCCGCTTTGGCCTCCCAAAGTGCTGGGATTACAGGCGGGAGCCACCGCGCCCAGCCAAATCTTGAATTTTCTAATGAAAGAAGTGATGCTTTCTTATCTGTAAATAAATTAGTGAGAGACAGTTGACTATTTAGATGTCAGAAACAACAGCTGTTTCTCTTCAACTTGGAGGTTCTCTAGAGGTGAGTTGGAGATAAAGAATATAGACCCAATTTTCTTACATTTTCCAAACACACTGCTGCCCGTTTGTAACTTACATGTAACAGTTTCCCCCTAGATAAAAAAGAGCAATCCATATTCTACCAGAGAATATTTGAAAAGGCTTCAGCTGTCAAATCCTGACCATACACATCAAAAAATGAGAGGCTTGGGCTGCATCCTCAGGGCTGGGCTGACATTATGCACTGCCATCAGGAAAACATTTTTGAGCTTGTATCCCCATATTCACACGTGTCAATGATCTCCTGGTACCATGAAACTAATGAATAATATATATCTTAAAACATAATCTGAGATATATACATATATTCACATAGATATGTATACATGTATGTGTGTATATATATGTATTTGAGACAGTTTCACTCTGCCGTCCAGGCTAGAGTGCAGTGGCACCATCTCAGCTCAGTGCAACCTCTGTCTCCTGGGTTCAAGCAATTCTCCTGCCTTAGCCTTCAAGTAGCTGGTACTACAGGTGCCCACCACCATGCCCAGCTAATTTTTTGTGTTCTTAATAGAGATGGGGTTTCACCATGTTGACCAGGCTGGTCTCAAACTCCTGACCTCAGGTGATCCACTCACCTTGGTCTCCCAAACTGCTGAGATTACGGGCCTGAGCCACAGCACTCACCCTACTCCGAGATATTTTAAATACATAGGATATGCAATAGATAGAAACAGGCATTCCACTATTTCTCTCCCACTCTCCAACAGATTGTCTTATTTATGCTTGGGAGTGTCTGCCTCACTTTTGAATTCCCCAAACAAAAGAGATCATTTGATTACTCCTTCACATGGAAGAAGATGTTTTGCATTACTATTATTCTGAAAATGACATTGGTTACTTTTTTTTTGTTTTTTGAGACAGGGTCTCACTCTGTTGCCCAGGTTGGAGTGCAGTGGCATGATCTCTGCTTACTGCAACTTCCGCCTCCTGTACTCAAGTGATCCTCCCACCTCAGCCTCCTGAGTAGCTGGGACCACAGGCATGGGCCACCATGACCAGGTAATTTGTGCAGTTTTTGTGGTGGTGAGGTTTTGCCCAGGCTGGTCTCAAACTGCTGAGCTCAAGTGATCCACCCACCTCAGCCTCTCAAAGTGCTAGGATTATAGGCGTGAGCCACTGTGCCCAGCTGGTTACTCTTTTTCAAAGATATTTAACACATATGAAAATGCAGAGTTAGAAACAGTTAAGAGCTTAATTTTAAAATTACCTGTGCCATGTGAAGGGGAAATTAGAAACTCATTTTTTTCTACAAGTTTACCCCATCCCCAACATCCCTAACCCCTAGAATGACTAGTCTATTCTCAATCTGTATAATTTTGTCATTTTGAAACTGTTATATGCAAGGAATCATACAGTATTTATATAGCAAATTGGTACAACAGTGACTTTCGAGATTGACTTTTTTCACTCAATATAATGTCCTTGAGATTCATCCAAGTTGTGTCATGTATCAATAGTTGGTTCTTTTATTGTTATTATTATTATTACTGAGTAGTATTCCATGGTAAGGGTATACCACAGTTTGTTTAATCACTCACCTATTACAGGACATTTCGGCTGTTTCCAGATTTTGGCTATTACAAGTAAAGCGGCTGTATACAGGTTGTCGTATAGATGTCAGTTTTGATTTATTTGGGATAAATGCTCAATGTGTAATTGTTGAGTAATATGGTAGGTATACAATTTTTTAGAAACTGCCAAACTTACATTTCCATGAGCAATGCTGTGAGAGACCCAGAAGAAACTCAGTTTTAGCTGGGTTACATATCTAGGGGGAGCTGACTTTTCTGTAGGAGCAGACTGCCTCTCTCCTTGTTTTGTAACTTCTAATCAACAACTGCAGAGTTTGGCAAAACATAAATTGAGCATCAATGAGTTTGAGTAAAACATTTTCTTCTTAAATAACCATTTTTATCTTACCTATATCCTCTCTACATTGCCTCTTAAGGAGTCTGATTCTTTCAATCATAGTATATATTTTTGTCTCTCAAAGAAAACAGCCCCATCTACTTGAAATACAGGTGGTTTTTATTTGAACTTAACATTAGTCAAAGTGTACAATGTCCTAATTTGCCCTGTTCTCAATGCTAATTATTCCCTAAATCTAATCTCGTGATGCCAGTATGTTGGTCATGAGACTGTTAATATTATTATCTATTTTATTTTCTTTTAAAAATGTAATGCCTAGCATCTTCAAAGATAAATATAATAGGAAACATAATTTTTATTTTTATTTTATTTTATTTTATTAAGATGGAGTTTTGCTCTCTCTCTAGGCTAGGGTATGGTGGCACAATCTCGGCTCACTGCAACCTCCGCCTCCCAGACTCAAGTGATTCCCCTGCCTCAGCCTCCTGAGTAGCTGGGATTACAAGCATGTGCCACCACACCTGGCTAATTTTTGTATTTTTCTTAGAGACAGGGTTTCGTCATGTTGGCCAGGCTGATCTTGAATTCCTGACCTCGGGGGATCCATCTGCCTTAGCCTCCCAAAGTGCTGGGATTACAGGCATGAGCCACCATGCCTGGCCAATTTTTATTTCTTTTTATCAACTTTATTTAAACAACTGAAGTCTGGAAATTAACTTTGACACTCCTCAGAAAACAAACTTCAAGTGACAGGGACTCATTGCAGTGAAAACAAGAGTCCACAGACCCTCATTCTCCTAAATTTGATTTGGGGTGAAAAGTTTCAATGCTTTTCCATCTTCCCAGATCTGAGTGAGAGGCATGCAGATTTCTTCTTACCCCAATTCCTGCAAAAAGTCAGTACTTCTCTCCATCACCCTGAGTGGGCTTACTCGTAGGCCTGAGTTATGCATGACTCAGCAAAGCCTACTGCCAAAAAGGCCTGTCCTCTGAATGGAGAAGAACCCTTAGAACCAGCCCACCAAGAACCAAAGCACTCACATCCAGGAAGGGTCACTGTGGACAGAGACTTACTAGAATAGAGCCCCTTGTCATCAGGGAGCTTCTAAAGCTCAGAGTGGAAAAATTGGGGTTGGCTCAGAAGCCATGGCCACCTTGGCCTCTCTTCCTCCCCTCCTGACCTGTGGCCAGAGATTGGTGGTCTGGGGGTAGAGCCTACAGAGCATCAGGAGGCTGACGTGTTTTGAGCCTGTATGATTAGGGTAGGTCAGCCTGAAGTAATAAACAGACCCAAGCATATAGTTGCTCAGCACAATGGAATTTTATTTCTTGCTCACCACATATTATAGCAGAGGTGAAAAATAATGTAGGGCCAGGTACAGTGGCTCACGCCTGTAATCCCAAGACTTTGGGAGGCCGAGGTGGGCAGATCACAAGGTCAGGGGTTCAAAACCAGCCTGATCAATATGGTGAAACCCTGTCTCTACTACAAATGTAAAAATTAACCAGGCATGGTGGTGTACAGCTGTAATCCCAGCTACTCAAGAGGCTGAGGCAGGAGAATCACTTGCACCTGGGAGGCAGAGGTTCCAGTGAGCTGAGATCTCACCATTGCCCTCCAGCCTGGGCAACAGAGTGAGATTCTGTCTCAAAAAAAAAAAAAAAAGAGAGAGAGAAGAAAAGATAAATCATGTAGACAAGCAGAGATGTGGCTGGGAAGCAGGGCTCTGCTCCAGATAGTCACCCTGGGACTCAGGCTGATGGTGACACTGCCACCTTTAAAATCTGTCTTCCAGGAGAATACTTGAAGAAAGGCAGAGGAGGGGAGGCCTTTCCAGCTCAGACAGAAAGGGAGAAAGAGTGTGAATGGGTATGTTCAGGAGGATTTTATGAGCCCAAGAAAGAGGAGGTACATATCACTTGTGCTCACATTCTGCCGGGAAAACCTAGTTTCATGTCATCTTCCCTCCAACTACAAGGAAATCTGGGAGACAGGGCCTCCTAGTGTGGCCAAAGAAGGGAAGATTTATGGTGGCCAGAAGTGACCAGTCATCCAGCAGTCTCCGCCACAGAACCCTCTGCACTCAGCTGGTATCTGTGAGGGCTTCTGATAAAGTGAGAAGGGGACCTGAGGGCCTGAGCACAGTGACTCTGCAGCCAACGGGAGGGTGAGTTTTCAGAGCTCAGACTGCCATGTCCTTCCCACAAGGAGTGAGAGAGGTAAGCAGCAGCCTCACTAGGCTGACTCTGTCTGCAAACAGAATAGCTGCTCTCTGGAAGGAAATTTGCTATCCCTGGGAAGCTAGGTAACTTTTCTGCCAGAGCAGAGGATCTGTGGCAAAAATGATTTCCAGAGAGATTGTAGAGCATTCATTCATTCTGTGTGACTGCAGGAGTGGGTGATGAGAAGTCGGTTCTGTTGTACAAACAAAGGAGAATGAAACAGAATCATGTCTGTCTCCAAAGGAGCCCAAGTACCTAACTCTCCAAAAGTGTAGGATGCCCTTGAAGTAAGTTCTTGCTGACAGATCACAGAAGCCAGGCGGGGGAGGGCTGCAGTTGCTCCGACGACATCAGAATGGGAACACTTGCATAGGTGCTCTCTTTTATTATAGACCCACCCCCTGTAAAGGTAAAGAGCTGATGCGGAACCAGCGTGTGTAGATTCTCTTCCCCTCTGCCCTTGGCCCAAGGGCAACTGCACAAAATGGGATTAATTGGGATTATGGGGGCTTTGGCTGCTTGGCTGCTACTCAAGGATGAATGCTTAATTTATGTCTCAGTGGTCTTGACTCCTGCCTGATTAAACTGGCTCACTCTGGCCATTGTTTGCCAAGGACTTTCCTTTCAAAGGAGTGGCTACAGGTGGTGCTTTTATGTGACAGCTTTTTAGCTTTGATGTGGTACGTGGCTTTAATGGATTGCTGCAATGCCACCTTTCTCTTGGAAATAAGTAAGAGCACAAACAAATTCAATGGCTTCTCCTTCCATCTTTCAGGGCTTTTCTTGTGACCATCTTGTGTCAACAGGTGTGATTGTTCACAAATACATAGAAGGGTTGTGGAATTATTACCAGACAAGAGATAGAGCATTTATTTGGAAAACATTCACCGAGCAGAGATGCTAAGATTCAGAAATGCCTCCCCTTCTCTTAGCAACATGCTCCTCTGAATCAAAAGGTGCCCCTTGGCAGACCTGAGGCTGATGGTACCCTGGAGCTGATAGAGACGGGGACCCTCCTCCAGCTTCCCTGCACCGTTCCTGCCAGGGCGCTTAGGAGCCTCTCCTGTGGTAGACTAGAAGCTTTGTCTTTGAAGTTTGCGGCAACCTGCACCAAGTTCTGTTGTTATTTGCAGTGACAGGGGATGATGAGCAGCCTCTGTTCTACTGGGATTTAAAGAAAGACTGTCCACAAACCTAAACTGGCTTGATGGTTTTAGCCCATTTGCCTGTTAACTTGGTTTATAAATATATTAAGCAGTTTTGTGGCTGACTTGATATTTTCTTATTGACTTGATCCTTGAGGTCAGTCACAAGGGCCACACTGATTTGGGTAAATCTTCCCTGCAGTGTAAAGACTCTCTTCCTTTTTCCAGAAGCCAAATAAACATTTTCATAGGCAAATAAGCTCTCAGACTGCATAGATAAAATTTTCTGTCTAAGAGGGATGTGTTTTGAGAAATTCTTGCCTACGACTTTCATGCTAGTTAAAACTAAAGGTTATGGTTTTGAATTCAACTATCATGACAGAGACCTGTACCTTAACTATATGATATTTAATTAATTTAATTAATTAGAATAATTCTAGAAACTTGTTTCCCAATATCAAACATTGCGTACAAAGTACTGCAGAGATTATGGGTGCCCTTGCTCTGTATTTGCATGGTGTTAGTTGGGATGTACTTGGGAAATGCTAAAATGTATCAATAGTAGTTCTCCTAGCTTCATTGAAGAAAGCAGCTACAGAACATACCTCATTAATGGGAGAAGTCTACTATATTATAATCTGGAAAAAGTATAATGAAAAATCTCCAAACTGCACTTTTCATGAGGATTCCATAAGTTTAAAGAACTCTATGAAAATATAATCATGAGCATAGTATGGTGTTAATTAAAAATGACTTTAACTTGTCTGGGTACAATGGTTCACATGTGTAATCCCAGCATTTTGGGAGGCCTAGGTGGGTGGATCACGACATCAAGAGTTCAAGACCAGCCTGAACAATAAGATGAAACCCTGTCTCTACTGAAAATACAAAAATTAGCTGGGTGTGGTGGCGGGCGCCTGTAATTCCAGCTACTTGGGAGGCTAAGGCAGGAGAATGGCTTGAACCAGAGAGGTGGAGGTTGCAGTGAGTGAGATCATGGCACTGCACTCCAGCCTGGGTGACAGAGCAAGACTCCATTTCAAAAACAAAAACAAAAAATGACTTTAACTTTTATAATGTATTATTAATATCTCCCAGAAATAGTTTGATGATAAAATTTAGGTTTTATTTGAGTGGAGAGTGGAGGATAATAAAATTGATTGTATAACTTAATCTGAACATGAGAGAGAGAGAGAGAGATCCTAGGGAAATAGATAAATGAGAGCATATGAGTTTAGAAAGAAAATTGGGCAACTCCATCAAACAACTTAAAAGTTGGAGAGAACGTAAAGATGTTGCTAGGATTTCAAATTAGCAAAAGTGAGGGATGCCATCTGTCCTGAAGTTTGATGAAGCCCCTCAGGGAAGATGTATCAAGGTAAGGAAAGATTGCCGTAAGCATTATATGAAAATAGCCTCAGGAACTTTGGCTGGGAATGACCTCGTCACCTGTCTGTCAGGGCATAGTTGGCGTATACCCTCTCCTGCTGAGTAGATTCTTCCACAAACTGGAGCAGTTTGCAGACCTGGCCTACTGCTGTACATGGAGACACAGCCAGAGTCTCTACCCTCAGGATGGCAGAGTTGGCAGAAACCCTCAGAATTTTCCAGTTGAACCCCATCTTTTACAGATGAGGAAACTGAGGCCCAGAGGGGAAATGAGCTTGCCCAGAGTACACGGTAAATCATTCTCAGTGCTCTTAGCTGATTTACGAAGAGCCCGTTCATGCTGTCCACACCCTTCCCAAATTTAGGAGGTACAATTATGCAGCTTTCTTTTTACAAGATAGATATTTAGTATAATCATCCAAAAATTATACCCGTCTTTAAGCAGCTTTACTGACTAAAGTACTCCTCTAACCCTGAATTCACTGAAAGCCAGAACCAAACACTGTTAATCATATATGTTGTTTTGGAAGTTTTCTCTAGCTATGCCACAAAAGCCTGCTTTGTTTTTCCATCTACTGCCTGTAGGCAGGAACCAGGTCCTTGTCTTTCTTTGGATCTCTCTCAGTAGAACCAATGAATAGGGCATGGGTGGTTCTAAGTACCTCAATGTACAGCCATTCACTGCCCGAGAAACTCTTGCTTTTCTAGCTGTTGGCAGCCAGGGGGTGTAGCGGAAGACCCTGTAAAGGATTTTTTAAAGGAGGGATCGATAGCTAGCTATCAGGTGCCCTTTCTACAAAATTTGGTTCTGCACTTGCAGCAAAAGCTATGAATTTGCCTTATAGTAAAAAGAGGCATATTCATAGAAGGTAATAAAACTTCTGTTCTAGTTAGTTGGCTGGGCACAGTGGCTCACGTCTGTAATCCCAGCACTTTGGGAGGCCGAGGTGGGTGGATCACATAAGAACAGCCTGGCCAACATGGCAAAACCCCGTCTCTGCTAAAAATTAGCCATACATAGGGGCATGCACCTGTAGTCCCAGCTACTCGGGAAGCTGAGACAGGATAATTGCTTGAACATGGGAGGCAGAGGTTGTAGTGAGCCAAGATCATGCCAATGCACTCCAGCTGGGTGACAGAGTGAGACTCCGTCTCAAAAAAAAAAATAAAATAAAATAAATATTCTACTTCAAGATACTTTGCATATAAGAAAATGTCTTATGTGTTCTTAAATGAGATGTTTTTGCTTTTGTTTTATGAAATCATACTAGAAAATTGAATATGAATTTCGAGTTTCCGTTCATGCCTGGCTCTGGGTTAAAGATGTGAAATTGGCAAAACTGAATCACAGGCCCTTTGGAGTCTTGCAACCCCAGCCAAGCCCCCTCAGCAGCGCCTCTTGCTACTACCTTGGCTATCCCTCACACCAACAGCTAAATATTTGCTAAAGGAAATAGTGAAGGGGCTCGCCCCGGCCCCAAATCCTGCAGCCAGGGCAGGAAGTGAGGTGTTGGGTCCTAGAAGAGTAAGTCAAGGCCCTTAATAACCACATTAGGGGTGTATGGAGAGGGGAGTGCATTTTGCTTCCAGAAGAACTTGGTAGGTACACAGACAGTCAGTAGGCAGAATTGGGAAATTTGTCTACGAATCTGGCTTTGTAACTGCTCCAAATCTCAACCTCTTTAGTCATATGATTTCAGTGTGGTTCATGTGTCACCAGTAACTTCTCCAGTGATTCCTCCATTATAGCACAGATCCATCATGGAGGCGGTGTTGGGTATCAGTCAAGATGAGCCTGGGCTCTGAAGGCGATGTCATGCTACGACCTTGGACAACTGACTTACCCTCTCTGAGCTCGGTGTCTTCACCTAACCATGAGGGGCTACTAGTATTTACTACCTCATAAAGTTATCATGAGGATAAAACTAGCACATCAGAGCATTTAGGAGAGTGCCTGGTATAGTAAGCCCTCAACAAATATTAGGGGAACAAATGCCATTATTTTGACATTTGAGAAGTGTTGTGTGATTGGCTGGATATGTTGATTCCAGTCACTGGAAGTGACAGAGCCCCCAGTATAAGGTTTGCTTTCCCTTATGCTAGCATTTAGACATTAATTTTATAAGCTGAAAAACAGAATGGACCTTGAACATTAACCTAATATACCCAAGAAATAAAAATACTAATCAAAGTGGCGGAAATAGCATAAACCATAGATATTATCTTTGTGTAATTTTTAAAAATGGTTACAACAAAATTGCTTCTTTTCATTACACATTTATGAAACTGAGCTGATTTCATGTGATTATACTGATTTTAATGTCTTTATAGTATTTAGAAAATGTGAAACAACCTTCAACATGAACTATGACTTGTAAATTTCTGTCTTCACTCAGCATGGAGAAAAAGCAACTTTCTTTTCTTGCTTTCTTTCCTTCATTTGTTCATTCACTTTTTTTTTTTTTTTTTTTGGCCAAGCTCTGACATGGCACTTGGCTATACACAAGTAGAGAAGGTCCTCGCTGGTGATACAACTCAGAAATCTGAGTTGATGAGACAGGTTAAGTCGTCACAGTGTGAGGTTCTATTGACTTTTCCTGCAGTTTTGCCCTTTATCCTTGTCTGTATTTTAGTTTGTAAGAAGCCCTCAAAAGGTAGGGCACTCATTAGTGGTTCTACAGTGGATGGTTATGTTCAGTTGTTATTTCTTTGCATGCTGCTATTGTCTAGGTTATATTATGCAGTGTGACAAGTGCTGTGGAGAGCAAATGAAAGGCAAGGTTTCAGCACGAGCAAAGCTTACGTTACAAAGAAAGGGTGTTTTGAGATGGCCTTATAACAGAGCAAAAGCACTATGCCAGGTGTAGTTGAACAATGAGGAACAAAAGCCATCCTAACAAACAGCACAGGTCCATCTGGGAGGAGGTGTGAAGGGAGCAGAGGGAGCCCACCCTTCCAAAGTGGCTCCTTGCCAACAATTTAAAAGATACTGTGCTAGATGATGGTTTTTAGGACTCTAATGGGTATTACAAGAAGCAGTGAGAGGTGGCTTGTTAAAGTTTTGGAGAGGGAGATTGGGGTGCCTCCTGCTTTTGAAATTCAAGTTTGCCCCTCCTCCAGCTGACAGTTTCAGATACTGCCCCCAAGCACCCTGCCAACTAAACATTAGAAAATGGTCATACCCAGCCGGGCACAGTAGCTTACACCTGTAATCCCAGCACTTTGGGAGGCCAAGGGGGGCAGATTACCTGAGGTCGGGAGTTCAAGATCACCCTGGCCAACATGGAAAAACCCCGTCTCTACTAAAAAAACTTCAAAATTAGCCAGGCATACTGGCACATGCCTGTAATCTCAGCTACTCAGGAGGCTGAGGCAGGAGAATCGTTTGAACCTGGGAGATGGAGGTTGCTGTGAGCTGAGATTTCATTATTGTACTCCAGCCTGGGCAGCAAGAGTGAAATCCCATCTCAAAAAAGAAAAAGAGAGAAAAAGAGAGAGAGAGAGAGAGAGAGAGAAAATGGTCATATCTTTAGACAATGGAACTCAAGCCTAAAAGAAGTTAATTTCTTTCTGGTCTACCGGTAAGTTTGGAAAAAGTTGAGAAAGATGTGTAAGGTAATAAGCATATTAACCAGGGATGGTTGTTGTTTTTATTTCTAACATCCCCTTTAGAACGATGAGCCAAGAATGGCAGTCACAACAGAAAAGACATCTATGCACAGAAGACTAACTGAAGTTTTAGGTGGGAAATTGGAGAATGGTTGCTAGCTTGTTGTTGTATGAAGTAAGCAGGTGCTTTAATGAACTTTAGTATTTACTCCCGGAAATCTGGCATTTTCTTTGTTTTTATGTGTTGCATTTCAAGAAAATCTTTATTGCTATGGAGGAGGCAACAATGTCTAGCAGCATGAAGTCAGCCTGTGGCATTCCCTACCCCAGGGGTCAAAGAGCCTAACACTGTAGACGGATTTAAAAGGGGGCTAGATAATTCTGTAGCAAATATTAGCATTTGCTGTCATGCATGTTAAAAGACTGGTAATCAAATGTCATGCCTCAGAGAGTGAATGAATACTGCCAGGGCAAGCCTTCTTTCTCCCTCTCCTCCCTCCCCACGCTCACGTGTGCACTACAGGAAACGGGACTGAGTTGATGGGAAGGGAAAACGCTCTTCCCATACCTCACTGAAATCACACAATCCCCTGTGGCTCAGGACCTAGATGGAGAATTGGGAGGTAAAAAGAGGAAAGAGGTTTCTCAGGCCTGGGATTCTGGCTGCTGCCCTTGAAGTTTCTCTGGACTGACAAGACTTTTAGGTCTGCCGAAAAGACAGGCTTGATGACAACTTCCTAAGTCTGGGCAAGTCTTAGGCTTTTGCTGGGGGAGACTGCCATTCTTGGCAATTGAATTTGGTCCTGGCCCAGCTCCCATTACCTATGTGTGTCCAGTTTCCCTGTGCTGTGGCCTCTAACCTCATTATGGGAGATAAGACAGTCAACAGTTAAATACAGATAATAGAAGTTATGATAAATTAAACGAAGGAAAAGATGAGGAACTAAGAGACAGCCTCACTGGAGGATCTCATTTAGATGAGGAGCGTGGGGAAAGTCCAGGTTGAGAGCTTCAATTCTAAGCTTGCTCCCACCATAGGGCCTCCACAGTGTTGATCCCTCTGTCTGAAATGCTCCTTCTCTCCCTTTTGGCCTGATTTCTACCAGTTTTTCTCAGGTTTCAGTGTAGTTAACACTTCTTCATGGAGACTTTCCCCAACCTCCTAATCTAAATGAGATTCTCCAAGGAGGCTGTCTCTTAGTTCCTCGTCTTTTCCTTCGTTTAATTTATTGTAACTTATAAATACTTTGTGTATTTAACTGTTGACTGCCTTGTCCCGCATAAGTTCCATGCTCAGGGGTTATGCCTGTCTCAGCATTACGGCCTGGGCATAGGTCCGTGCCTGCCGCCTAGCAGTGCTCAGCCTCTCTCTGTTAAAGAATGTGTACTAGTCAGGCCATAACCGCCTGCCAGGTTCCTCATGAGAGAAAACTAGGAGGCTGTCCCTAAAAATAAGAACACTTAATTCATCATCTGAACATTTTAGGTAGTGTTATTCTTTTTCTACCGTACCCTAAAATGCATTACGCATTATTATGCCCTGTTTAATTATCAAACTCAGATGACAAAAGTTCCTGAAAACCAAGCTTTTCTCTTAATTGTTAAATGTGCTACTGTGTCCTCTCTGGGTGAACAGATTTGTGGGAACTTGAAAGTGGGAGGTCAGGCGCAATGGCTCGCACCTGTAATCCCAATGCTTTGGGAAGCTGGGGTGGGTGGATCACGAGGTCAGGAGTTCAAGACCAGCCTGGCCAACATGATAAAACCCCCGCCTCTACTGAAAATATGAAAATTAGCCTTGCTTGGTGGTGCGCACCTATAATCCCAGCTACTTAGGAGTCTGAGGCAGGAAAATCGCTTGAACTTGGGAGGTGGAGGTTGCAATGATCTGAGATCGCACCATTGCACTCTAGCCTGGGTGACAGAGTCTCGCTCTGTCTCAAAAAAAAAAAGAAAAAAGAAAGAAAAGAAAGTGGGCTAGTGAATCAGCACTTGCTGAGCACCTACCACTGAGATGCAGAGGCAGATCCTGTGAGGGCACAAGACCTGGCCCCAACTCTAGGGCATGAGCACCATAGGCAGAAAGGCAGGGAAAAGTCACTTAAAACACCATCTGTAAGACAAGGCGTGTCAGCCCTAAATCACATAATATATACATCCTGTACAAATATCGCAGGGCACAGCCATTGCTTTCCTGTGTGGGCTGGTGAGGTGGCGTGTTGAAAAGCAAGGTACAAGTTGGGGTTCCAATCCTGTATTTGTGAGACTTTGGGCAAGCCCCTTTATCTCTCTGGGCCTCAGCTTTCTCACCTGTTAAATGAAGATACTAATATCTTCCCTTCCTGCTTCATAGAAAAGGGAAGGACAATCACCTCTGACTGTCTCTTCTTCATGTCAGGTCCTATAATAGACATATTAACATCAGGCTCTGGGCAGGGTGCAGGGGCTCATGCCTGGAACCCCAGCACTTTGGGAGGCTGAGGCAGGAGGATTGTCTGAAATCAGGAGTTTGAGACCAGCCCGGGTGACAAAGTAGATGCCATTTCTAAAAGAAAAAAGAAAGAAAAAACCCATAAGGCTGTCATCACACTCTTTCAAGAATCATGAGAAGCTGGCATCACTCATATTTCACAAATGAGATGATGGATGCTCCAGGAGGTGAAGTAATGTGTCCAAACTCACAGCTGCTAAGAAATAGACCCACAATAAGAACACCAGCCTGACACCAAAATTTATGCTCTTTCTACTCCTGTCCCAGGTAAATGTAAGACTTATTCACTAGGAAGTGTGATACAGATATAAGTATCATTAATTTATGAAAATGCTGGTCAACCACAGATAGAAAACTGAGTATTATCCATTCCGTTCACAAATACCATTGAATGTCTTTACTGTGCTTTCTGTACTGTGCCAGGTAACTCTCAATATTATTAGAAGCAATGACTTATGAGAAAAAAATAAAACCACAAATGATCTTTCACCCTTTCTCAAAAGACTTTTGTCATTGAATTCCTTTAACTAATGTGATTTTCCGTAAACTCAAGCAGTGATTTTTCTGGTTTTAAAATTTTCACTCTCTTTTTTTTTTAAAGAAACATGCATGTCTATTATATGAAGTGGGAAACACCTGTATGTGAGGCACATTCATGGGTAAACTGTGAGCTGCTGTCACAAGCAGTTAAAAGTAAAATGCCTTTGTCAAAGCGAGTTAACAAAATCTGTTGTGTGACATGGAATCCTTGACACATTCATTGTGCTGGTTGGACTATCTCAAAACTCAGAATGGGTGGACTCCAGCCAGCTTCCTTATCATGGGTACAAATGAGTCCGTTTCCACGAGGACCTACAGCATCCTCTCTGTGCTGCTGGCTTTCATTGGAGATGACCCCACAGACCAGCTCCCAAGCATGTGGGACCTGAAATCTGGCAAATGTAATACATTTGTTCTGGTGCAGAATCAGAGAGGCGACCATCTGCCTCAAGCCATCATTTGCAGAGGAGGATTTAGGAGTCCTGGGGTTAAGAGAGAGGACAAGGCCATGAGCTTATACAGCGGCAGAGCCAGTATTAGGATAAAGGCCCTTGACTCTCAGCCCAGTGCTCCTTCCTCCTTGTGACCAAGAGTACTTTTGTAGACATGACTGCAGCTCTCTAAGATTTCTGGTTCTTTTCTTCCTCCAGGCATGGGGGAGGGCTGGCTTGAAGTCACCTGTGGCCATGTGACTCACCTTGGCCAATGAAAGGTGAGGGGGGCCTGTAATCCCAGCACTTTGAAAGTCCCAGGTGGGCAGATCACTTGAGGCCAGGAGTTCAAGACCATCCTGGCCAACATGGCAAAACCCCATCTCTACTAAAAAAAAAATTACAAGCATTAGCCGAGTGTGGTGGCACATGCTTATAGTCCCAGCTACTCGGAAGGCTGACGCAGGAGAATCACTTGAACCCAGGAGGTGGAGGTTGCAGTGAGCCGAGCTCATGCCAGTGCACTCCAGCTGGGTGACAGAGCAAGATGAGACTCCGTCTCAAAAAAAAAAAAAAAAAGGAAAGGTGAGGGGATTTATGTCACTACTGGGCGAGTGCATTTAAGAGCCATGTTGTAACTTTTCATGCCCTCTTTCTTTGCTATGGTGGATCTTGAAGCATTATATTTTGATGTTGATTTAAAATCTAATAATGAGATGGTGGAGTCTCTGTCAGCCTGAGTCCCTGAGTGACTAGGATAAGCAGAGCCTCCCAGCCAATCTGCTTTGGGTCTGTCCTATGAATAAGACTTGTTTCATAGTGTAACTAGCCCATCCTGACTATTGCAAGTGCCCACAATGACAGGATGGACCAAGGTGCAGAATAGTGTTTGTGACTATGGCCAAGAGGGGAGCAAAACAACTTATTAAGAATAAGCTGGCCGGGTGCGGTGGCTCACGCCTCTAATCCCAGCACTTTGGGAGGCCAAGGTGGGTGGATAACTTGAGGTCAGAACTTTGAGACCAACCTGGCCAACATGATGAAACCCCACCTCTACTAAAAATACAAAAATAACAGGCACAGTGACACACGCCTGTAGTCCCAGCTGCTTGGGAAGCCGAAACAGGAGAATCACTTGAGCCTGGGAGGTAGAAGTTGCAGTGAGCTGAGATCATGCCACTGCCCTCCAGCCTGGGTGACAGAGCAAGACTCTGTCTCAAAAAAAAATAAATAAATAAAATCTCATGGGGCCTGAGAGCCTGTACATTTGGGGTTCTGTAAAACTCAGGGTCTCATAACAGATGTGAGGTGTTACAGTGGACGTTCTTAACTTTCTCAGTTCCCACTGGTCATGCATAACTGTGAGAATAAAAAGAAGATGATGAAGGCAGGTGATGATTGAGCAGAATTAGTACTATACATTTTTTTTTTCTGGTTAGGAGAATGTTAGAAATGGGAGATTCTTTGTAAACCAAGCTTTTAAAAGGTACTTCATTTGAAGTGTCAGAAGCAAGGTTTGGGGTGAATTCCTTTTATTCAGAACATAGTTATTGATAAACTATAAGGATCTCTCTAACAAGAATACCATGATCCAGAGAAGAGCCTCTGCTCAGTTTTTTATTTACAGTGATCCCCAATATAGTCAAAATTTGTGGAAAGCATTGCTGTCATATTTAAGAGTCTATTAACCCTATTAAAGAGGCAGAGGTAAGTTATTTTGTGGTATCTTTCAAAGTGTTCATCCATGCCAAGCTTTAGAATGGGTACTTTCTTTCAATTATGTTCTTATTCATACCGATTCATTTCCTCCTGACTATATGATTATATAATTAAAGCTAATGTAGGCCATTTACACATTTTAGTTAACTTAATAGCTTTGAAATAGAATCCTTAAGGTCAAAAGAAATGTGGAATCTAGTTATAGTCCTGGTGGAATATATATATATGTGTGTGTGTGTGTGTGTGTATATATATATATATATATATATATATTATACATGATTATGCTTTTACAGAACAGGTGAAGTTTGTTGGGAGATCAGGATTTTGAGAATGTCATTTATAGCTTTCAGTTTAATTTTAAGCAGTGGAAAATGCTACAAATTCCAATCTCAACCTAATCCTATAGGTAGATGGGATACATGAGGGGGAAGGTTGTGGGGGAAAAAGTCATATTGTGTGTTCTAAGAAAAATGGTTTCCCAAATTATTGTCTTGCTCTCTCCCACTTAACCTTCCTTACCTTCTAACCCCCTTCCTTTCCTCTAACTGAGCATTCAGTAACAGGCAGCATTGGGGTAGTTTTCAGAAACACTTAGCATTTCTAGAGCCTCAGAATACAAGGTGGAAATTCCTGAATTATTAGTTTGAGTGCTTAGTTCCTGAGGCCAAGCTCAGTTCCCCTAAGTTTTGTTTCCTGCTTAGGTAAAGATTTAACAGAATTGCAGGGCCAAGATTTCAGAAATGCCTTGAATAAGAGAGCTGTAGCTTTCTCCTTCACAAAATTCTGAAGCCTTCATTCTGGGCCTCTAATACTAGATAATTCATCTGCTACACAAGAGAAAAAAAATGAATTCATACTAGGAATCATTTGAAGTGTTTCCTTATTTGGTAGGTCAATGGCTTTTACACCGTTCAGAATACTTTGAGGTGGAGGCAGAAGCAAGCTGGCTATGACAAATCTTAAACCTTTTAACCCATTTTAGACCTGATGCACCCTAGAAGCTCCCTGTCATGTCCTCAGCCATGACAGCAAGGCCATTAAACAGAACTTGACTGCTTTGTTTTGTCAAATAGAAGAGTACACACCAACAAAAAAATAGCCAGGCCAGGTGGTGAATGCCCACAGTCCCAGCTACTTGGGAGGCTGGGATGGGAGGATTGCTTGAGCCCAGGAGATTGAGGCTGCAGTGAGCTGTGAGCGTGCCACTGCACTCCAGCCTGGACAACAGAGCAAGACCCTGTCTCAAAAAGCAAAGGAAAATAAAACAACAACAAAAGAGAACACACATCAACACTGTAAGAGTCCCACCTAGACAAGATGTGGGGCTGCCAGGGACTAGGGCGAGGGGGCTTGTGGAGACGGCAGAGGCAGTGTGTTGCTTCCATTCCCAGGAGGAGCATGAAACATGGATCAGAGGCATGACTGCTTTGGAGAGAGCCTCCAAGGGAAACTCTAGGGAGATACTGTGCAAATCTGTGGTGTGCAGCCACCACAGTGTCAAGATGGGTATTAACATATAATTCTTGTAAATGAGAGCCAATCTGGATACCTTCATAGGAGGATCCAATCCAAACACTCAAGCTAACCCATTACCCTGTACGACGTAGACATATAGGCTGAAAATTTTAGTCAAATAAAGCTAAGTTGCCTTACTTGCTATCATAGGAAAAAAACCAAGACTGGCTAAAATGTTATTCTTCCCTGTGCCTGTGTAAAATATCAACAAAACCACATTGTCTTTGTTTGAATGGTTTAGGTATACTTTCACTTTCAGATACTGTCCACTAAGTCCTTTAGGAAGCAAATTAAGTTGGACTTGGTTGATCAAGCAAAATTGCAGAGCCACCTTTTGTACTCAATTAGCCAGGGGTTATAGCTCCAAGAATACACTGACATATGGATCAGACATGGGGACTTAAGCCTGAATTGGGAGCCCGAAAGGATTTAAAGCCAACTCCATCTCCTGCAAATGTCTGAGGAAGGACGTGTGGCCAAAAGGGGACAGTCTCTAGAAGCCCTGGATATTTGCCCAGCCTCTTCCTGTGAGATTGTGACTCTGTTCTCTGGAAGAAAAAAATTTTTTTAAAAGTGACATAATGACTGTTACTAAGGAAAACCCCAAAATCATGGCTGGTAGGTGAACTCTCGGAGTCCGTAGCTTGGTTCCTGCAATTAAGTTGAACTTGGTTGATTGAAGTTGCTGATCATTCTCTTCCTACCAGGACAAAATAGTAGTAATAATCTCTACTATTTGTTTAGGGCTTTAATTATTTGACAAAGTGCACGCAAGTAATTGTCTCTCTTAATTCCCATCACAAACCCTGCAATGAAGGGAATGTTCATCAGGTCCAAGCCTGGGGTTTCCAGACAGAAGGAAAGTGGGTCCCAAGATACACAGTTGGGGAATCAGCTGGGTCCTCCGACTTCAGAGCTGGTGCTCCCTTTCAAGTCAACTTGACCCTTTCAAGCCTTCATCTAACAATGTACTCACTAAATAATTCTAACTCAGAGGGTGCTGTGGTGAAAGCCTTCCTCCACATTTTACTATTTTTCTTTATTGACAGTCTTGCCAACTTTCCATCACAATTTTCTAAGTGTGTTTCAACACAAAAAGCTCACATAAACTCTTCTCTAGAATAAAGTGAGTGGCGATATTGATGACGGTTTTTCAGCACTTATCTGGGGGACAAATATGTTGGTTGCAGGAGCACCCTTCTAACTATTTGGCTGTTGAATGCAGCAACTTCCTTGCCAATGAGTGCACTTGGGTGTTAGCACGTGGAGTTGTTGCCCATGGCTGAGGATGTCTAAGCCTGGTGAGCTGGTTGACTGGGATGATAGAGAAAGACTACTGTTAGTATGGAAAGTAATGCTATGATGATTTGAGGGTTTTTCCTAGTTTATAATTCTTATCTCATCCATCCACCTAACACTGGGCTTCAAAGCTGTATTTAGTGCCCTCCTTTGACTGCAGTGTATATACCTGTACACTTTGAAAGATGAGGTTAAGGTAGAAATCAGGGCACCCCACGTCCACTCTCCCACCAAATAGTCTCCCCGGCACTGCCCATGAGAGGAGAAGGAGAAGGGCCTCTGAACAGGCCCGATCTTCAGACTCACACGTGGTTACAGTGCCTCTCACAGAAGCCAGATTAGCGCTAGATGGGCAAGCACTTCATGCCCACTGAGGCAGACTGGGTGCAGTTAGCATGATTGTCACTTCTAATGGGCTAATGCTGATCCTGGGTCCAGGAGCAGTAGAGCCATTTCTCCGGATTTTCCTGCGTTTATTTCCTCACTGCCACCACCAGCAGCAGCAAGGCCCATCCCTCTGCAGTTTGTCATCATCTTGTTACCATAAAAATCACATCTCAGTTTGGGCTGCTGGGCTCAGAAAATGCACAAGCACCATGTTAAATGTTATGATGTGAAACATCATTTATTTCTACAACAATTCAGTCCAGAGCCGGGCCATGGTTTTGCAAAATTTGTTTTTCTGCCTCCTTCTTTCTCATTCTCCCTTGTTCTTTTCTTCTCCTAAGTCTCTTTCTCTTGCTCTCTTTTTCCTATTGACCACTTGTTAAATCTTTTTGTTTGTTTCCCACTTTTCTCCGGGGACCCTCCGACAGGCAGCCTTGCCAGATTCATTTTCTGATCAAAGCTGTTTGATTTGGTCAATTTTGCCACATTGGAGACGTTCTCTATTACAGAGATAAATAGCTTTGGGCTAACTGTCAACGAAAACTTGTAAGCTAATAAATTATTCCAATTTCTTCCCGCGGATTTCTCTGGAGACAGCCCTAGGAAATACACTTTTTGATTAGTAAATTTCTCTGTGTGTGTGTCTGGACATTCAAATGTGTCGGCTTTGATTAGCACCATTGCTTTTCAAGTCGACGTTGGCTGAGGGGCTGTCAGTTGCAGGCAGCCCTGATGCATAATGCATCAACTGGGCCTGGAAACAGGAGTCTCTTCCAAGGCTGGAAAGGCGGGAAAATTGCCCTAACAACCCCACTGGCCCACTCTGCACCAAAGGGAGCTCAACTTGAAAGTCTTGACAACACTTGCTTCGGCTTCAGTGGAAGCCACCCACGCCGGGCTGGAAAGACCACGATCGGGAGCCTGCCAAGAACCAAAGCCGCTGCTCCATCTGCTCCACCACCACCTCCCCCTCCCACAGTTTTGCATCCTCACCCACGTGCTCTACTCCATCATCCTGGAGTCTCTGGGCAAAGGCCAGTCCCTTCTGGGCATGCCTAGATTTCCCTTTGCCTCCTCTTGGATTCCGGTTTGCCATTTGTCTAGTTAAGGGCCCTTGGGTTGTTATAGAAACAATATTTTGGCTATAACAAATCAATCGGTGCGTGTGAACACAAACATACAGATCATTTATCAACTGCAAAATACCCTAAATTATGACCTTTCTAAAACCTATCAGAAGGGCGAGCGAATGCATAACGTAAATTAAAGTTTGAAGGGTCAGCGATTTTTACTTTCACTATTCATCTTTCTTTCACCTTATAGGTTTAAGAACAAGAGGGCTGTGTAATTACATTTCAATGGGGTGCAGCGGTTCATTATTCCCAGCTATACCAATCTGCTGCAACATTTCCAATGCAGTCAGGTACATTTTAGCAGATATTAGTTGGTATAAGACCATACTTGCTCTTTGGGACTGATAACATCTTTTAATGCATAACAGTGCTATCATCTCAATTTAGAAAAGGCTAAAAGGGTGAAGATTTTTTTCTCAGATCAATACAGTTGTTCATATTTTATAAAAGTGGTAAAGCCTATCTGGTAATCCTTCCCAGATATGATTTGCCCTTTGCCTCCCGGTTGCTCCCTGTCTCTGATTATCATTTCCCAAAGTCCCCACCACCCCATGTGGTAGGAGAGAACATTTTGTGCTGGAGCCCACTGCACTGATGGAAATGGGTAGCTTCCAACAGAAAACCCCTCTGCTGCCAATGATCTGGCTCCAGTGGTGCCAAGGCCATGCTGCTGAGTGCAAGGGCTCTGAAGTTTCAGCCTAGCCGTGAGGTTTGGTGATAGCAGCCATTGTGTTCCTTCTACCTGTGGAACCAGCAAACACCTTCAGAAACAACTGATGTATTCTGCCCAGAATATGCAGCCACGGTGGAGTCACCAGAGTGAGACTAAGGGGACCTCTTGTATCTTGAAGAAATCCTGTAGAATAGAACAAACCCTAAATGTCTTCTTCAAGCAAAAAAGCTAGCCCCAGAGCAATAAATAAAGTTTAAGCTCATTTAGAATGAAATATATATATCTATATATGTAAGAATGTATATTCTTACATATATATTTTATTTTTTATATATACATGTGTCTGTGTGTACATGAATGAAAATGTACGTAAATCTACCGATAAAGACTGGAAAATACACATCAAATGGCAAAGTAGTTATCCCTGGGGAGAGAAATAAAGGAGGATAACTTACATTTTGCAAAAATCTTTTACCCACAAGATTACATTCATATTTTACTTGTGTAATGAGAGAGAGATGGAAGGAAGGGAGGAAGGAAGGAAGGGAGGAAGGGAGGGAGGGGAGGAAGGGAGGGAGGGGAGGAAGGGAGGGAGGGAAAGAAGGGAGGGAGGAAAGGAGGGACTTCTTTTTAAAATTTTTTAAATTATAAAATACATAAAACATCAAATTTACTATTGTAACCATTTTTAAGTGTACAATTCATTAGTGTTAAGTATATTCACATTGTTGTACAACTAATCTCCATAACATTCATCTTGCAAAACTGAACCTCTACCGTCATTAAATAACAATTCCCCATTGCCTCCTCTGTCCAGATGCTGGCAACCACCATTCTATTTTCTGTTCCCATGAATGAGTCTGGCTACTCTAAATCTCTCTTGTGAGTAGAGTCATGCAGAATTTGCCTTTCTGTGACTGGTTTGTTTCACTTAGCATAATGTCCTCAAGGTTCATCTATGTTGTAGCATGTGCCAGAATTTCCTTCCTTTTTAAGGCTAAATAATATTCCATTATATTATTATACACAAGAAATATTATATATTATATTTATATATAAGGAATATATATATTCTCTTTTTAAAGCTAAATATATTCCATTCTTTATGGAATATAATTATATTCTATTAGTTATAGAATATTCCATTATGCCATTTGTCTAGTTAAAGGTCCTTAACTAGACATTTATTTATTTATGGAATATTCCATATTCCACAGAATTCCAATTATTATTCCATATTATTGGCTCCAAATAATATTCCATTATTTATGGGATATAATTATGTTCCATTAATTGTAGGATATAACTATAATATAATGGAATATTATTTAGCCTTAAAAAATATATATCCCTCATATAAAGATAAATACACATTTGTTTATATACATATATATATTTATTCTGTTTTTAAGTCTAAATAATAGATAAACACACGTTTTGTTTCTCTCTCTATCCATTGATGGATACCTGAGTTGCTTCCACGTCTTGGCTATTGTGAGTAATGCTGCTCTTAACACAGCTATACAAATATCTACTCAAGATTCTGCTTTGAATTCTTTTGGACACATACCCAGAAGTGGAATTGCTGGATCATATGATAATTATATTTTTAATTTTTTGAGGAAAAAAAACTTTCTGAAAAAATATATATAAATTTAAGTTTACCGTTGTCCTAGACTCACATAGAGTTTAGGACCTAACTACTACAGCTCTATAGAGACCATAGCTAAGCATGGGGAGAGCCAACCCTTATCCTTGCTTGATTAGGAGAGAGTGCTGAGACTACGAGAGGCATTAAGGAGAGAAGCTTGTGTTGAATCTTTCAATCTGCCACCATCCAAGGCTTTGGGGTCGAGGGCCCGGGTGGCACCAGAAATGGGCAAGTTCATGAAACCTGGGAAGGTGGTGCTTGTCCTGGCTGGACGCTACTCTGGACGCAAAGCCGTC
>NW_016107365.1:7381257-7420440 GCF_001604975.1 Cebus imitator | reverse complement strand
AGGAAGAGAAGAAACCTGGCTGATTGAATATCTTAGTGATGTGATTGCTTTTTGGACAAATTCTTAAATTGCAGACTTTCAAACCCCTGCCACCAAGGACAGAGTTACTTTGAAAAGTTGCCTTTTCTCCTTGAACTCTGGAGCACGTATTCTGTTGTCACTTCAGAGTCCGCAGTGTGGAATGTCCTTACTGGTGGGATGTGGCTGCCACTGTTCTTCACTTGGCTAAAGGAAATTGGAGACTAAAGAAACTTTGGATTTTCTGTCCTCAAAAACTACCTGTCCAGATCTGGTCTGCTCATGAGGCACCCAGATTGGGAAATGATATATCATAAAAGGGCCTGTTGTAAGGTGCTTTTACATAATGGTAGCCTTGGACATCTTTGCACCTAGGGAACTTTATGGATAACCCCCAGCCTTGCCTCCTCCATGGCTGGGTCATTGCCTTCCCATGTGCTCTCATAGCCCTTGTCCTCCTGCAGCCACATACTGCATTGTAATGACCTGGCTCCTTGGTCATCTCCCCAACATCACCATACATTTCATGAAAGTAGGACTGGGCTTGCCTGACTCATGGTGTATAATTCACACAGCACAGTGGCCCCATGATACCTGTTACCTCCCTCCAGGGCAACAGTCAGATGCTTTGTGTCTAGAAGTCCTAACAAAGCAAGAGAGTGTAGGGCAGGGCCACCTTGTTTTGGAAGTCCAGGGGCTTCCTCTGCTGTCCATGTGAATGGTGCCCCTGAGGCTTGCAGTGCCCAGTCTGCATGGCCACATGCAGCCACTCTGGCTCTACTCCTTCAGGGCCGAGAGGGAGGCAAGAGGAAGGCAGGGAGGTGATGCCCACCCAGTTGCTACCACATGCCGGGCACTCTGCCACCTGAGGGCATCCACATCGATGCCTTTGCTTAATCCTCAGGCCCGCCCATATCCACGTTGCCCCCCTCCTGCTTTGTCTCCTGCTGTGGGAGCTAAGGGGAACAGGAAAGGCAAGACACCCCCGAGGAGTCCAAGGCCGGGTGCCTGAGGACGGGTGCACGCTCACACTCCTGTGACCCCCAGGACTGTCCACCACACTTCTTGCTGTTCATTTCCCATTCCACAGCTCTAGAAAGTGGTTAGAAGTTCTAGATACAATTCAAGTCAAAGTTTCATTATTATTATCATCATTAAACAATACAATGAAAACATCATTTGCAAAAGAGCTTTGTTGAGGGCAGGAAACAGCTAGCAGGGCGCTTCTTCTAGCACCCCTTTTACTGCCTCAGCACCCCACATGCCACCCGCCCTCCTCTTCACTGGAAAATGAAGGACAAGGGAGCAGAGTGGGCAAGCAGAGGCTGGAAAGGCACCTGTAGCAGCCCACGGGCTGGTTTGTGGCTGCTGCTTGTCTGCGATGGAGAATTGCACTTTCCTTCTCGCACAGGCTGTTGAGCCCCCAGAAGGAGAAGAAGGAAAAGCCCTAGAAGGTTTGCCTTCCTTTGTGCTAGAAAGGGAGAGAAGAACCACAGAAGAACCCAGAGGCTCCTGCCCCACCCCAGGCCCCAATGTACTGCAAGGTGCCCACACATTCCACTGGGACAGGAGGGCTAAGGTCTGCTGCTTCCCTTCAGGTAAGCGATGTTGAATAGCTGGGAGCCTAAAGTTAATGCATGCCTGACCAGCTCTTTAGGCTCTTTAGGGGAAGGACCTGGCCTGTGACACATGCCCTGATAATGTGCCCAAGGCCCCCGAAAGCCCACTTGGGGCCCACATGGCTGTGACTTTCCAACCCACCTACCCTCAGAAAGAGCTTCCTGGAGCAACATTTACCTAGGCCCCCTCTACACTATCAGAGCCCCTGTCCATGAATTGCCTCCAGTCTCACAACAGCAAATCGGTGCCTTTGCTGCTTCTGACAAAGGACTGCTCCCACCTGCCACATCGGAGCCTCTGTTTCCTCATCCAGACATCGAAAGGACACTAGCAAGTCTTCCTTCAGAAGGAGCATGACAGGACACTTTAGGAGCCAAAGCAACCACACACAGGGGACGAGTGACTTCCGGAGCAGCTGATCAAGCAGGAAGTCCCACTTCTTTGTCCTTTAGGCCCCCCACCACTGCTATGACCCGTGTAGGCTGCTCCTCTGTGGGAGGCTGGCCCAGCTCCCCAGACTAAGCAGGGAATACAGTTTGCAACCTGAACAGGGTAGGGAAACCAAAGGTGCAGTTAGCAGATCCCATGGGGTGGCCAGGGAGGGTCATGAAATGAGCATTTAGGTTCACAGGACTGGGGTTCTAATCCTGACTCTGTCACCTTCTTGTGTCTTTGGAAAAAATCTCTGAGCCTGAGTTTCTCATTCTCAAACTGGAAAATTTGATGAGATGATGTCTAAAGCATTCTCTCCTCCTTAACATTCTGGAATCCTAAGAAAGCAGAAGGTATGGGGCACTCCCTGTCCTCTCAAGCTCCAGCAATCCATGGAAAACTCTGCAGCAACAAAGAGCTCTCTTCTAACAAGATTTCTGGAATAATGGACTCCTTTAACAAGACTAATGTAATGAGCAAAGTGTTCATGAATCCGAAATAATGTATTAAATTTCATATGGCCTTTTAAAATTAAGAGGGGGAGCTGATCAAAATGTACAATGGACATTACGAACTTAAAAGCCTTGAGAAATCACTCCATTACGTTTAGTAAATATTTGTCAAACCCCTGCTTCATGCCGAGCACAGTGCTAGGCACTAGGAGCCCTGGATGAACAAGAGAGCCCCTACCCTTGGAAGAAATCAAGGTATGGCGAGGGCAGACCAACATGTCAAAAATGTCATTTCAAAATGCTTAAGTAAAGGTGGTGATACAGATGTGCCCAGGATGCTGTGGGGCTCAGCTCAGCCTGGGGAAAATTCCAGAAAGGTTCTTATAGAAAGTAATGTCTGAACTGACTTTGAAAGAAGTACTTCAGGCCTTTTTGCTGAACCCAAAGTTCTACAAAGCTTTCCAACTTCGGTACAGTCTCTCCCTGTACTATTGAGGTTAGGTCAAGTTACTGTTGACACTCTTTTATCTTTCCCCAGGACAGAGAATACCACTGGCCAGCAACCCACGGGGACTACTGAGGGCAGTAGAGGGGAGCCAAATATTCTTAGCCAATTCCTTCCAAATTGTTTTACACATTAGCATAGGTTTGGGTTAGTTTAGGATCTTCAGGCTCAGATTTTAAGTATCCTGAAATATATTCCACTGACAGAAAAGCTGATTTACGATCATGGATTAGGATTATTTATGATTCTCAGTCCCTGAACTAGACTAGTCTTAGCACCAAAGTGCTCAGTAACCTTCTCAAGGCTCACTTATGTCAGGTAGAGATGGAAGGAAGAAGAGAAATGTCAGTGCAACTCCAGGCAGGGTTGGAAAGCTTGAGATCTTTGCTGAATCATATTCAATGTCTTAAGTGTACACTTGGTGTGCTCCCCATGAAGTGGCTTAAATTTATTGAGTTTCCAGCTTAAATTAGACTTTCTTTTTAGAAACAAAACAAAACAAAAACCATAGGAAAACATTACTGTAGAGCTACTACATCTAGATATTCTGCAGATATCATTATTTTTCATGTTTGAGAAAACAGGAGATATGTAAATGTCACCGGGGTTGTGAAAACAAGAGCTTGTTTGTTCCAAAGAAGATTCTAGAACAAAGCACTGAAGGGATAGACTGTGAGCTCCTAGAAGAGGAAACTGGCCTCAATGTCTTCAGGGCAAGTCACAACAAACAAAACAAAGAATTATCATAGGCCTAATAAATCTGGGATTAGGGAGGGCTTGCCTCTTACAATATCCTGTAGGCATGATAGAAACAATGTGTGTGATGCCAGCACCTTCGCTGGATTCATAACGAGTTGCATGACTAACCAAAATGAGCCGATTTGAATGTGTGTCATCTTAGGAGTTTTGTAGTATGATGCCCTAGGGAGCAGCCTTGAAACTTTTTGGAACAAGACATGGAGGAAAGAGTGTAAGAGAGGAAGAAAAAGAAAACAAGGCAGAAGGAAAGAGAATAAGGGCTCTGACCTTAATTTGATTCTGTTTTGCATTTATATTAATTTGGAAGATAGTGTAGAGAGCATGATCATCAAAATTGTAGATTATACCAATCAGGAAGAGAACTGGGATGCAACAAGTCCTTGCCAAGGATAAGATAATGGGCTAAATATAAGAAGACGAAATGTAACTGGGATGAATCCAAGCTTGTATCCATGGGTCCAAAAAATCAATCCAAGTTAAGAGAGGCATGAATTAGCTGCAGCATTTGTAAAACATAAAAATCCTGAAAGAGAAAGACTTTGAAGTGACTGTAAACTCAATGGCAATGGGGTCAAATAATCAAATGGAAGTTTAGACTAAAATGAGGGAGCTGACGGTTCTCTTTTACTCTAAACTCCTCAAATCATATCTGGAAAACTGCGTCCAGTTCTGGCCCTCATGCTTTAAGAAGATTGTAGACAAAGTGGAGTGTATTCAGAGGAATAACCAGGAGAGCAGAAACCCAAGTGTTCTCCTGGAAAAGCGAAGACAAGAAGGACGAAAGTGTTGACCTCAAGTGTTCAAAAGGAATTAGATGTGAGGGAGTGACAAATCTGAGACTGATATAGGAAGAACTTTCTAACAAAGCTATTGAGAATTAAAATGGGCCCCCTTGGGAGCTAGTGATATGCCTATCAAGAGAAGTGTTTTTTCTTTTGTTTGGTTTTTTTTGAGACAGAGTCTTGCTCTGTCACCCAGGCTGGAGTGCAACCTCTGCCACAACCTCTGCCTCCTGAGTTCAAGAGATTCTTGTGCCTCGGCCTCTTGAGTAGCTAGAATTACAGGCGTGCACCACCATGCCCAGCTAATTATTTATATTTTTAGTAGAGACAGGGTTTCGCCAGGTTGACCAGGCTGGTCTTGAACTCCTGACCTCAGGTGATCCACCCTCCTTGGCCTCCCAAACTGCTCCCAAAGTGAGCCACCATGCCTGGCCAGAAGAAGTGTTTTAACACAGGTCGAAGGCTACTGCTATAGAATAGAGAGGGTAGAAGGGGCCCTCTCTATATACAGGTTTTCTTTATACATTCTTTCAGGATGTATTCTCAGTCAGGCATCATGGTGGGCACTGGGGATGCCAGGACATGGTGCCTTCTGTGAATAAGACAGATCACAATCATAGCCCAACAAGTCAGGTGTGGTCCTGGATATGTGAAAACTAAGTGTAAGAGAGAAAAAGGGAATTACTAACCCAACGGTGAAGATGAATTCTTGACTGGGCAAAGCAAAAGAGAGAGCGGTGCAGTGGCATCCAGCCGGGGAAGTTCCTGGGTGTGTGGAGATGGAAACAGTCTGGTGGGAGATGAGGCCACAGAGGTGGGCTGGGGCTGGATTGTCAAGGACTTTGAACTGTGCAATAAATGAGCTCGCTCTCTCTCCAGCAGGAGGAGGGGAGAGAACTGGCAGGGACGCCTTAAAATAGAGATTTAGGACAGTGATTCTGGTGACAGAGAAGATGGACTAAGCTCAGGAGAAATTGGTGACAGGAAGACTGGTTAGTCATTTCCAGCTCTGAGGGCCTTGATTTCATAGAGTGATAGTAAATGTGAACTTCTTTGAATGAAAAATGCTTTTACAGGAGGCTAACAACAAGAGGGCAGCTCTGTGCAGAAACAAGTTGTTTGTCTATGAAAATTAGCAGAAAAGGTCTGGGCAGTTCTGGCTCATGAAGACCCTGTCCAGGACATGGTCAGGACTGACCAGGCACGTTTTCCAGGAAGAGTAGCATTACAGAGCTTCTGAATGAGCCCATCAGTATTAGACAAATAAGTCTTGCTTGAACTAAATATAAACTTAAACAGGGAATTGGAGAGCAATTGATAGAGGGCTTTCCAGCCTTTGAAGCTCTCAAAGACACTAACACCTGAGAAAAAGAACTGCCTCGGCTATCAGGAGCCAGCCTGGCCCTCAGCTAGGCTTAGTATTCTCATGTTGAACAGACATTTTCACAGAACACCAGACAAGGCCACTCTGTGAATATGATGATAGGCAAACGAAGACCCCTTCATAGTCATGTCTGAACTCAAACCAGAAGAAGAATATTGTCCAAATCATAACAATGATCAGGCATTCCCCTAACAGGCTAATAGAAGCAACTGCTGCTGCTTTGCCAATTATAGCTTTAGCCTCACTTCATTCTTCTCATCTTTTAGATAAGATTTGTTAAGATAATCAAAGATTTATCCCTTTTCCTGATAGAATCCAATGCACAGCAGAACCCTATTTCCTTGTACGCTGCCCCAAATCACCTATCACAAGTCCACGTCCTCTAAGTAGTCCTTTCTAAGCCCCGTTGCTGAGATGCCTCACAGTTCATCATGGTGCATGTTCTCTTTCCTTGCCATATGTCAACAAATTCATTTCTTCCTGGTGGTCTGTGGCAGGAACACATTGACATACCATTGCATTATACTTTATCCCTAGCTTTCTTCTCAGGGGTTCAAGTGTCTCTGAGGTTTTCATGTAACATGTTATACATCACTAGGAATGGTGGGCTAGTCCATGGACTGTTTCTAGCACAGGACCTAAGCTGTCCTTTTGTCCATGTGATGCATTCCAAAAACCAGCTCAAATATCAGCAGCTTCTAAGAAGATTCCTGATATCTCTTCCTTGAAATGACCCATTCTTTGAGACCCTACATCACATGACATAAGCCTTGTTTGGCAAAATTTCACTGTGTTGTAAATATTTTTAAGCACTCTCCTATAGATTGTGAACTCATTGAAGGCAAGGACTCTGTCTTACTCATTTTTGTGTCTCCAGTGTCTTAGGTAATAGCATGCAGAACGTTCATTAAATGAATAAGTGAAATGTTAGACTTGGAAGGGACCTAAACAATCATCTAGCCCAGAGTTCTCAAACTCAAATGCCTAGAGGGGACCAGCAGTGGTGGCCAGAGAGGGACCTGTGGCTACATGGAAATCCATGTCCATCAGTGCTGGTGAGTGTTTGCCAAGAATGTGAGTTCACTGTTGCCAGGTCATCTGAATTTTAAAGAAAAGCTATCTCAAATTTTAAAATGTTTAAAAATACTTGGTGAGCCTATTAAAATATGTCTGTGGGCCAGGCTTAATTTCTGAGCTGCCAATTTGTGACTTCTGATCTTGGCCAACCTCTAATTTTGTATGCAAAGACACTGTGATCCAGAGAGGTTATGGGCATTCCTGAGGTTACCCAATTATCAGTAGCAAACAGACTCCAACCCAGGAGTCTTAAGAATCCCAATTCAAATGAGTATCTCTTGATCGTATTCTGGGAGGAGGGCAATCAGATCTCATACTCTTATTCAAGCAAACGTGAAGGCACTTGGGGTGATGGAAAACATGCGTAAAAATCTAAGAGGTAGCATCTAGATTTTGCTAATGGTTCCATACGCCAGGTTATATTTTTAAACAATCCTACGTATTTGCTTCTCTTTCCCGATGCTGTGTCTATTTCCTTCTCACCAGCAAATTTAATTATATATAGTTTAGTTTAAATTTTATTCCTATCAGTATGGTACCCATAGCTGTAAAAAAATGTCAAATTAGCTAGGTGCTGTGGCTCACACCTGTAATCCCAGCACTTTGGGAGGCTGAGGCTGGCAGATCATGAGGTCAAGAGATCAAGACCATCCTGGCCAACATGGTGAAACTAAAAATATAAAAGTTATCTGGGTATGGTGGTACACGCCTGTAGTCCCAGCTACTCAGTAGGCTGAGGCAGGAGAATCGCTTGAACCCAGGAGGTAGAGGTTGCAGTGAGCCAAGATCACACCATTGCACTCCATCCTGGGCGACAGAGTGAGACTTTGTCTCAAAACAAAAAAAAGTCAAATTGTACTACAAGGCCTATAGTGACAACACTCAGTTGCTTGCCCCGTACCTTACCAGCCTTCAGTCCTGCTCTCTTCAAATTTTGTAGTTGGTGATATACCTGCTGAAAAGTCTTTTTAAATTCATGGTGCTCCAGTTTCAACATAGAAACATATGCCCATCTGCTCTACGACATTTTCTTGTATCATTTATTTGAAATTGTTCTTTCTTATTTTCTCTGTTATCTACTAGAATTCCTATTAGTTGAGTGTTCTAATTTTCTTTTCTTCCATTTCATTTTAGTCTATTTCTTTAGATACTTCCTCAGCATGATCTTAAAGTCCTACTATTGAATCTTTCACTTCTACTATTACACTTTCAAATTCCGAGTTTTTTTGTTTGTTTGTTTTTCCTTTTCTGAATGTTCTCTTTAGAATGTCCTCCTGTTTTTGCTTTGTGGCTTCAACAGTGCCTCCTATCTCCTAATAATTGTAGTTTGTCTGTTGATTTGCTTGAAGTTGCTTATGCTCTGGTTTGTTTTCTCTGAGTTCCTTTTTATTCTGTTTGTTTCAGTCTCTGCTTTTTCCATTAGAAGCTTTCCTCATTTGAGTCTGATAGACTTTGGTTATCTAATCATATTTACAAGTGAGGCACTAGAAGAAGTAAATACATGAATAAGTAAATAAGCAAAGCACAGCTGTGTGCAGTGGCTCATGCCAATAGTCCCAGCACTTTGGGAGGCCAAGGAAGGAGGATCACCTGAGGCCAGGAGTTCGAGATCAGCCTGGCCAACGTGGCAAAACCCCGTCTCTACGAAAAGTACAAAAATTAGCCGGGCATGATAGCGGGTGCCTGTAATTCCAGCTACTCAGAAGGCTGAGGCAGGAGAATCGCTTGAACCTGTGGGGTGGAGGCTGCAGTGAGCTGAGATCACACCACTGCACTCCAGCCTGGGTGATAAGAGCAAGACTCTGTCTCAAAAGAAAAAGCAAAGCACTACAATTCTGATAATAGGTTCTGTGTGCAGGGTGGCCTTTTTGACTGGTGGGCTTCACTGTACAGCTCCAGCTATTTTTCTTAGGGAATCTCCAATGGTCAAGTCTGTGGCTAATTCTATGGGAGAAGAATCCTCTAGACACCTTTCTGAGAGGTAAAAACACTGGCTCCCAGTGTTCTGAGAGCCAAATAGAGGAAGAGGGCGGGAGAACTCACTATTTAGTATGTAGATTTTCACTTCAGTCCCTATGTTTCTAACATTCTGCCTCATCCCCACCTTGACTGGTATCCCCAAATCCTTTCTGGTTCAACATCTCCAAAGGGAAAATCTCTAATCTAATTTGAGTGGTTGTGGGGATAGATTTATTTATTTATTTATTTGAGATGGAGTTTTGCTCTAGTTGCCCAGGCTGGAGTGCAATGGCACCATCTTGTCTCACCACAACCTCCGCCTTCCAGGTTTAAGCGATTCTCCTGCCTCAGCTTCCCAAGTAGCTGGGATCACAGGCATATGCCACCACACCCAGCTCATCTGTATTTTTAGTAAGAGACGGGGTTTCACCATGTTGGCCAGGCTGGTCTGGAACTCCTAACTTCAGGTAATCCACCCACCTTGGCCTCCAAAAGTGTTGGGATTATAGGTGTGAGCCATGGCACCCCACCTAATTTATCTTTAAAAGACTTGACCAAGCCTCTTGTTTGCAATCCCTCCTGACACTACCACCTTTAGAGACAGCTATGATATTTCTAGTTCCTGATCCTCTCTCAGCTTCTGTGGCATGTATTGCTTTGTTCCTTGTTAATTTCCCCCACTGATGACAGAAGCTTCCATTTTGCGGGTGTCTGCGAAGTCAATTACTCTTTGTCCTTATGCATTCTAGCTTCCAAAATTTTTCTGGCTCTTCTCCTCTGCCGTCACCTCCTCTCTTGCTGTTTTGATTGGTGCCTTCTTTATTTCTTTACTATCATTTCGGAGAATCTTCAATGGAGAGCAGAGACAAATACATTTGTTTAATCCACTGTGTGTAATAGGAAGTTCTCCCAGGAAATTTAGATGTGATTTGTCAGGCCTGTTAGTCTAAGATCCATCTTGACTGATTGAGTACATGGACAATGACAACCTGGCCCATTCCATATTCTTACCAAGGAGTCTTTCTGATAAGTCTACAGACACAAAATGGCCCTTTGATTCCTCTTGCATAGCATGATTTGGATGGAGGTCTAGCAGATCTGTGATGTGACTACTCCAATTCTGAATAAGCGATGTTGTAATACTTCTCACTATATTGCCCAATTTTATCGAAAGGCTCATGTGTCGACAGTGTGAAGATTTTAAACCTCGCCTAATACTTTTAAAATTCTGTGCCTTTTTGTAGCTGAGTTATACCTTACTTATGCATGCAATTACATTTACATAAGCATGATGCTATTTTGGACTGAGTTATAAGGGAGTCCTGTAGCATTCTTTATGAAGTAGGTGTCTGTTAGCATCAATAATAAAGGGTGTGTGGTATATGCCAACAGATCTGGCCCATGATAAATAACTTCTGTTACTGACAATTATGGCAGTGGCAGTAGGGGTATTGGAGTGGTAGTGGAGGTATTGGGGACGTGATTAAGATGACAGTACTAGCTGGGCAGTAGTGAGACCTTCTTTCTACATTTTTTTTTTAACTCACTGAGTGTGGTGGCTCAGGCCTGTGGTCCCAGCTATTTGGGGAAGCTGAGGTTGGAGAATCACTTGAGCCTGAGAGGTTGAGGCTGCAGTGAGCTGAGATCATGCCACTGTACTCCAGTCTGGGTGATAAGCAAGACCCTGTCTAAAAAAAAAAAAAAAAAAAAGTAATTGAGAAGTGTTTTTAAATTAATTAAATTATCTTTATTACTTTTTGGCTCTTTATTATGCAATCTACAACATTTGGGATAAGCCACTACAAATAAAGTTATGTTCACAATTCTGGATGCCCACATATAGCCTTACCCAAAGAGTGTGAGAGGCTAGGAAAATCAGGCCGTTATAGTGTGACTAAAAGAAGCCACCACTGTTTTTCACGGTGGTCCCTCCCCCTACAGAGTGACTAGGTTTGACTCATATAACTGAAAGTGGCAATTATATAACTACACCCTTGCCCACTTACCAATTAATCGATATCTATGTTCCAAAGCTTGGTACTGGGGGTTCTGAGAGACATAAAAGGGGACAGCCCTTTATTTCAGGAACTTACCAATAGTACTAGGCAATATAGGGTGAGCTTCCATGGGCATGGTGGGTTCAATTTAAGAGGGAGAAGTTAGAATAGAAAGCAATGAAGGGACTGATACATTCTCTTTGTACTTTGTCTGCATCCTAGTCATAGGGTTTAGTACATGGCACTGTTGTTATTTGTCTACTACATGATGTAGTCTCCATTGAGGACATGGGGCCTGGTATCTTCATCTTTGTCTCCCCAGAAGTTTGCATATGGATAGTGCCTGGCACATTTAATAAACATTTATTGAATGAATGAATGAACAAATTCATTGACAAAGGGTGGTGGGGTGGAGGGATAGGCTACCTCTCAATGGGCTACCTCTTGTTCACCTATAGGAAACAGGCAAACAAGACAGGAGGGTGTTCCTGGTGCAGGAAACTGTGGTTGAAGTATGCGAGGGGGTGTTCTGAAATGAATCTTGCTGGAAGACAGGGCTCAGTGGGTGAGCAGTGGGAGATCAGTTTGGACATGAAGACTGGAGCCAGATTATTGAAAGACTTGAAAACAGGTTCATAGAGTTTGGACTTTATGAAAGGGTGAGCTGTTGGCGCGTCTAGAGTATGAGATGAATTTGATGAGATGATGAGAGCAGGGCAATATTAACATTAGCTTGTCTGCCCGGGCAGGATGAACTGATTAGGGAAGAGACTAGAGCCAGAGAGGATAGTTAGGAGACTAGTGTGATAATCCCAGTGAAAAATGATGATGGCCTTGATGGAGTAGTTGGTGATTGAAAAGGAGAGACAGAAAGAGATGCAATACAAGAAAATCTATGAGAATAATCTATTAAAATGAGAATCTTAAAAAAATTCTGCCAGATAAACCAAGTTAGGAGGTTTTGTTATCTCACCACTTTCCAGCAGTTTTTATAGTGTGAATACTTGTTCTCAGCATACATTTTTCTGGAAAAAAAAAAAAAAAGAGATGAGAAGGGGAGCCCATACACGAAGGCTTTAGCCCAAAATGTTCAGAGTAAGGAACCAAGGAAAAAGTTCCCATAGAGGGATTGCTATGGCTTTGCTTTCTGCAAGCCTCTCCTCCTCTGCTGAGAGCAAGCCCACAAACTGCAGGGAATCTGACTTACTCCAGAAATTAAAGGCTATGTTTGATCTTGGGGTGGGGACTGCCCTGGGGAGGGCAAGCATTTCCTGCAGTCTCATAAACCACCGGAATCCTCTTCTTTGTGGATTTAATTAGATCCAATACTTAGTAAATGATCATTTTTCCAGCCCTAAACCTGACAAATTGGTCTTGAGCTATGTAGAATGATAGCAACAAATGTTTCCTGGAGTTGAAGAGTGGGAGGCAGGGGTAGAAAACAGAAAAAAACCACACACACACTCTGTCACCCAGGCTGGAGAGCAGTGGTGTGATCTCACTGCAACTTCTGCCTCCTGGGCTCAATCGATACTCCCACCTCAGCCTCCTGAGTAGCTGGAATTATAGGTGTGCACCACCACACCTGGCTAATTTTTGTATTTTTAATAGACATGGTTTTCGCTCTGTTGGCCAGGCTGGTCTTGAACTCCTGACCTTAAGTGATCTGCCCTACTCGGCCTCCCAAAGAGCTGGGATTACAGATGTGCACCACCATGTCTGGCCATAAAAACAATATTTTGATTTGAAGGAACTGGAGTGGTAGTTTTTTTCTTTTTTTTCCTAATCTTGATTTTCACAAATGTTTTTACTGTGGAGGTTTAGGTCATGTGAGTACCAAAAGGATTAACATTTTAGACCATTTTGAAAAAGGATTTTGCAGTGGGAATACTGTCCTGTTCATAATAAGCACAACAAAAAACTCACAGATATATTTACATAAAGGAAAAACCGTAATAGGTGTAGGGTAACATTGAAAGCTTAATGCTTGCACAAAAGTCCTCTTTAATTTTCTTTTTAAATTGAACTCACAAAAAAGGTACAAATAGTAATACTGTGTCTTGGTCTTAAGCTTGAGGCAGATCCTGCATCTTCAATTTAATATTCTTTTGTGTTCCTTGTTCACCCCAGTAATTAGTGGTGGCCTTAAATTTCAGCAGTTAAGTGGTGCTTCATGACTTCTTGAACAGGTTAAATAAATAATATCTATAACCCCCAAATTTAACACTATGTGCTGTTAAATGCAGAAGAGAATGAAGTATTATCCTGTGTATTTGAAGATGATTCTACTCATGGTGATCACTGATCATGTGTGAATGACCCGCTCCTTTTCACGCTGTAATCGAAGGAGGTCTGGGCTAATTTTCAACCCTGCCCCCAAGATCCTTATTTACATCTCATCTTAATACTAATGTCACAATAATACCACTACTGCTACTCATAGTAATAGCAGTGATCATGATGCTGCTGCCACCAACAACAGTATAAAACTGAGAGACTTAATACCCAATATTCTTATTGGATCTTTTATCAAAATGCTGTGATATACGCAAGGATGTTATTGCTCCTATTTTCTGAACATTGGACACCAGGGTCATCTGTCTTTTACTGTTCTCAAGAATATTTAAATTAAAATAGAAAAACAGCCATTTAATTCACTTTAAATATTAGTAAAATAATATCTTTGCATTGTTCAAATTCTGTCTTAAGTGACTAACCAGATTTCTTCTATTTGTTTCCATCCTCAAATGATACCTTTCCATCCACTAAAAACAGTCAAAGACACAGCTCCCATTTTACTATTCGTTTTTTTCATATGGATTTTTAATGGTGATTTTATTCCAAACCTTGCACAAACATAAATACTGCATTAAAGGAAGATGAATTTATTTTGACCTTTACTGAAAATGCACTGGGAAACAAAGCACTTAAGCATTTATAGCCTGTTAGACACTCATATTACCCACTTCGATGTAGATAAGAAAGTCTTTCCCAGCAAAAGTAATGTTCACAAGTAGAGCAGTTTTACAGAGCACTTAAATGCAAAGCCAGATATCACGTTCTTCACTATGAGTCTGTTTTGCTTGGTTTTATGCATCTAAGATCTATAGAAATTAAGGGAGTATCTAAAATGTTACATTCAAGAATCATAGAGGATGACTCTTTTTGATGAGTTTTGATGAAAATACAGGATATTTGCCACAAAACACTTGGGAAAAAAACATTATTTATTAAAAAGGAGATGGAGTGTTTGGGGATTTTGTCTGGTTTATTTTGAACCAGTTTCTCCCATCTCCCTCCTGTAAAGAATTTGGTGGCATTGTTTTAGCAAATTTTTTGTTAAAAGTGGGTTTCAATTCTATTTATAATTATTAACATACCGTGTCCCCTTAAAATAGACCACCCTTTCTTTGCATGAACAGAAATGAGTATCTTGTGCATTTTATTTTTGGCCATGATTCTTTTCCTTTAGTCATAAGCCTCTGACTGCAGAGCTATTTCCTCCATCCAGATTCTTATGTCAGAGAGTTGAGATGTTAAACCACAGCAACCATGAAACTTTAAAATCTCTGATGCATGATGAATGGGTGCTGGGCAAAGCAGCTTAAAATCTATGCTTTTGCTTCTCTTTAAACACTTTAAATTGACAGCGCCATAGATCAAACATTTTTACTGAGAGGAGAAGCTTTGGCAATTTAACTTAAACAAGTGCACAGTTACCATCATCTCAAGACCTCACCCCTCCACAATTACCCCTTCCACCTAGCAGATTGGGTACATTTCTCATTGAGAACGTGTGTGTGTGTGTGTGTGTGTGCGCGCGCGCGTATACTACAGGCAGCGGCCTGTGCGCGGGCGGGTATAACACCCCACGCAACTTCCCCCAGCGACCCCCATATCATCCAGTCTCACCCCCAAGGAGATCAGTCGGGGTATTCCACCCGGGGCCCGGGGCATCGCGGAGCATGCGCCACGGTCCCGCCTCCGCCCACGGCTACCACAGCCTTCCCCTTCTTATCGCTCCTCTTCCTCCTCCTCCTCCTCCTCCTCTCCCTCCCCACCCCGCTCCTGGAGCAGCGAAGTTGGCGCGCTGCCCATTCAGGCGTTCAGCGTCAGCTCCTCAGGGATCAGCAGGCAAAGTCACAGTCTGCACAAACAGAGCTTTCAAATTCATAAAATTCATAGGATTTTTCACAAATGAATGAACACAATTTTCTACCAATTTCCTCATTATGCAAATATGCAAAATATCAAATTTAGGCCAATTAGGGTCCTCCACAGTCCCAAATTCACCCGTTTAAGCCATAATTGCAGAAACTATCAAATAATTACGGTCGCTAATTGGAAATATTTGTGACAGATACAACAAATTCTTGCACAAATTACATTTCATTCGAGGAACCACTGCGCGCCACTGAAATTTTATCGAAGTCTAATTTAACTTACATAATGAGTTGAATTGAGTACTTGTTATCAAATTTGAGCAATTCATAGCCCCGTAATGTGGAATGATCAAATAAATTAAAAGGGAATTTATTCAATATTTTGTTGTGATCCTTTTCTCGGAACCATTGCTATTTTGCAGGGAATTTCCTCCTCCCGCGGCCCGGGGCGGGTGTCTGGTGTCACTGAAGCCCTGGCGGTACCCGCGGCGGCGGCGCAAGGAGGCGGCGGTGGCGGGGAGCCGGGAGCCCGGAGCGGGAGTGCGGAGCCACAGCCCCGAACCGCAGCAGCCTCCGCGCCGCGGGCAACCCGGCTGGCGCCGACCCGGCGTCCCGCTCCGCAAGCTCCTGGCCGTCGGAGGCTTGCTCTGGCCCTTTGCTTTGTTTTCCTTAATTGGGTGGAGGGTTCACCGAATACTTCCGGGTGAAGCGAGGGGGAGTCCTAGAAAGGATTTGACTTCTGGAAGTGTAAACACACACGCGCGCACTTGCACACGCGCCCACACACGTACTAATCGCGCGTGCACACATGCACACGGCGCACACCCACACCACACACGCACACGCCACGTATACACTTGCTCACACGCTCACACGCCACGTGCAGGCACACACACTGTCTCTCTTACCCACTACACAGACACACACACACCTACACGCGCGCGCACGGGACCCCACGCACCACGCGCCGGCCTCTAAAACCCAACCCTGCTGGAGTAGAGCAGAAGCGCACCCCTCGGAGTTCCTCTCTCCCGAGCCGGCCTGCCAAGGGTTAACTGCTGGATGGGGGTCCTGCGATGGTCGCGCGCGCAGTGTGCCACGGGCACAGTCACACATAGACACCCACATACACACACTCTGGGAGGGGGAACGCACACTCGCGCTCCCTGGTCTTTGTGTGTGTCCTGGGGAGAGGTCCAACTCCGAGTAATTGAATGGCACTCTAACCAGGAGTCTAGACGCTCCCTGACACGCAAATCCACGCGGCCCCTCTGCACGCATGTCCCTCGCGTGGGGCAAACACACGCGCCGCCGGGAATCACCCTCTCCCGAAGGTCAGCTTTGCAGACAGGGCATTCATTTTCCCTTTACACAGTAGCGCAACACACTCACTAGCACATTTTTTTTTCCAACTGCCTGTGGCCTCGTTGGCGGGTTATAAATGTCTCCTTCTCCCTGTGATTTGTTTAATCCGTGGAAATGGTGCTGGTCCTATGTAAACAAGCCAAGTGCGGAATGAAGGCAGTCACCCATGCGTGGCCAGCCTGCCTATTTGTCAGAAAACCTTCATAAATACTGAGCCGGGGCTGGGCAAGGATGTGATGTCTCCATTTTTGCCAGGAAAGGGCACGAGGAAGACAAAGCGAGGCACGGCAGCGTGTAACCTTTAAGGGACAGATAGTCTGGGAGCTCGGAGTAAGCTCTTGGGCTAATTCAGCGCGGGAGGATGACGGATGCGGGGCTAACTGCTCGCCTGGCGTCTGCTGGCCAGGAGGAGACAAGGCCCGGGCGTTTTTATACCAGGGAGCACACAGATGAGGGCCACATTGCCCCAGGCCGGGCCCACGAGCCCGAGGCCTTAGGACTGGGCCAGAGTTGCTTCTTGAGAAGCGAATCTCAGACACCCGCAGGTCTCCAGGCGCACCACCCCTCCTAGTAAACCCCTCCAAATATTTCATTTCCAACTTTACTTGGTTTCATTCAAAACAAATTCCTGGTGTAGCCATGGGGCAGGTAGCCATGGGGCAGAGCTGTGGACGCATCTCTTGGTTTGTCAAAACGCCCGTGGGTGACCTGTCCAAGCTCTGTTTGCCCTCCCCTAGACTTAGGATCCAGCTCCCAAACCGGTGCTTATTTTTTTTTTTAAAAAAAAGAACAATGCATATGTGGCTAATTACACACTCCTAACAAAAGCAGTAATTACTGCCTGTAATTATCATCGTCCTTATTTAGAAAAAATGTGAGAAAATGTTGAATATTAAAACATGAAAGCAGCTATTAATCAAACCTTTACACCTTCTTTAACTCAGGCATAATGGTGGGTATTATCATAAATCTACTCTGATAGTAACACAAGAATAATGAGTTCAGTAATGATAGCGATGATGATCATAATGATTTTAACCAACAAAGAATGGTGTAGATTTATTGCTAATAATGTGGTACAGGAACCTCTTTCATTAAAATTACCTATGTGTGTTCTCCTCACTGGGGTAACCTGTGTGTGTGTGTGTGTGTGTGTGTGTGTGTGTGTGTGTGGTGTTGCCACCTTCCTCTGTGGCTAAAGATCAAAGCTAATTGTTTGCAGCATATTGACCTCTCTCTGGAAAGCCTGTATCTGAGTCTCTGGACCCAGGGTCCTCCCTTCTCCCCTTAGAAAAATCTAGTCCAGAGACTCTTAGAGTGAGTGGATGCAGCAGACCTAGGGCCTGGAGAGAAAGCATTTTGTGGGGCAGGCCTCCTATTCCTCCTATCTGCCAACTCCTCACCCCTGCACTCTTTCCAGAAAAGGTTGCTGTGGGGGGGAGTGGAGGATGGCATTCAGCCTTGGTAGATCTTCCAGGTCACAGTCTCAGAAGAGGGGCTGGGTTGGTTTGGGGCTTTGGCTGATACAGCAGAACGAGGAGGAGGATGAGGATTCAACCCTAGCGACTCCAGCTTTAAAACTTGTTTTCCTGTCCCAAGTAAAGTGAAGCGCTCTAGTTGGCCTAGGGCCTAGGCTTAGAGACAATTAGCCATTCAGAAGGGCAAATGCCTAGGGTACTAGCCAGGTGGAAAATATAATAAAGAGATGGAATGCTCAGTTCACCTGAATGTACGCTTGTTTTTAATGAAATTAACTTGGCATTTGTCCTTTGAAAATATTCTGAAAATCCTCAGTAGAAAACCCTGTTTTAATGTATACTAAATCTGATTTTTTTAAAAAGACCCCACTTTTGGACATAGTGCTCCATTTTAGTGAGGGGGAGCCCCAGGAGTTCAAACTCCCAAACCTAATTTTGCCCCTGAATTTTCAGTCTTGATCAATTCCCCAAAGCAAATCATAAACCTTTAGGGCTCATGAGGATTCATAAACAGGAGGCTCTGACAGCTTGAGCTTCCACAGACTGTCAGAAAACCAGTATCCCTCCTGGAGTCCCTGCCCAGGAAAAAGTATAAAAGTAGACATATTTAGTGGTTTTCATAGACTAGTCTGATTATATTTTCCTAAATGCCAACCTTTCCAATTAACTGTAAAATTCTGTCAGCTATGGAATATAGAATGCAGTGGTGACATAATTAGGACTTATACATAATAAATAATACATCTGTAGTATTTTAGCTTCTACTACTAGTTATGAGATCAGTGTGTGGGCCAATTGCCTACAGGGGCTTTTTTTTTTTTAATGAAGGCACTATAAACACACTGGTTTTAAATGTCCTAATTAGTAACTTGCTCATTAATTAACTTTCTGATTAATTGTGTAGCAATCTAATTTGTAGATGAGCCACTTAAAGAGTGATACCTTGTAATTCTTTTTTCTGTCTTTAAAATTCCCCCGTAAAATGTGATTTTGTATCCAGTTGGCCTCTTAGTTGTGGAAATTCTCTGCTTAAAAGATGCTCTGCATTTGGTCTAAAATAAAATGTCACGTAATCCTTTCCTATCTGGACAGGACAGTCTGGCTGGAGGCAGAGGGTGAGGAATACGAGTGGGGGTGGGGTGGGGCGGGCGAGTGGACAGAGTTCTGCTAAAAATATAAGGAAGTAAATAAAGGCCAAAAGTACTCTATATATACATTTAGCCTAAACTCCCCCCCCCCTTTTTAAAGAAAAGAAGAGAGAAAGCACTTATGCATGACTTTCATCATGACCAATTCTCAAATCCAAAAACCATTTTAGGGGAAAAGATGTAATTTTTTTTTTCCCCATTTATTTATTTTATTGTATTTTAGGTTTTGGGGTACATGTGAAGAACATGCAAAATTGTTGCATAGGAACACACCTGGCAGTGTGATTTGCTGCCTTCCTCCCCATCACCTACATCTGGCATTTCTCCCCCTGCTATCCCCCCCCAGCTCCCCACCCCCCACCGTCCCTCCCCTATTTCCCCCCAAAAGATGTAATTTTTAAAGAAAACTTATGGTGGCCTCCATACCCCTATCATGGAGTAGCTCGGGGATAATTTAATGCAGTGGACAAAGGGCTAATGGCCGATTTCAATAGAGGCTGCTTCGAACTGGAACATCCCGGGGCTGTTCTATTAGCATCAGAAAGGGCGCTGGGTCCTGCTTCCACCAGAGCTATTGTTGCCCGGGTGTGTCGCCAGTCCCATCCTGCAGAAAGCCTTTAGCCCTGATGGCAGATGATTCTCTAAGTGAATAGAGATGAAGGCAGGGATATTAAGTGACTCTATAAAACATCCCGGACACAATTGTGTGATTGATGGAGGACAAAGTGGGAACAGCAGGACACAGGATCCTGGGAGAAGCAGCCTTGTCAATGCGAGAAACCCATCTCTGGAAACAGCTTCTCCTGGAGGAGTTTGCAGTCTATTTGTATGAGTAATCAGCTGGGCCCCCTCTCTGTCAGCCCTGTTTACTCACTGATTTTCTCAACAAGACAACCATTGACACTGGATGGATGGGGCTAATCTGGCGCAGAACTGGCGGCTTCGCAGAGGCTACAGGTCGAAAATAGAGCGCGGTGCCAGCTTCACCTCGCCTAATCTAGCGGCTAATATTTATTAGAGCCAATTTATACCGCTGCTCTCTCAAAGAGCAGGGAAGTCCTGGGTGCAATTAATAACATGGGCAATAACCACAGACAAACAAATAAATAAGGGTTTGTGAACTGTTTGGTTGGTTTTAAGAGAGGGTGGGAGAGGACAGGGTTGGGTTTGCCACCTGGAACTGCAAGGAGAGGAAGTAAAGGTAGCCTTGAAGCCCCTGGAAAGGGGCTTTCTCTTTGGCCCCCTCATCCAATCTCAGAGCAACAACCCGGCTGCAAAATGGCTTTAGAACCTGCACAAATTTACGTAATTCCACACTGCAACTAACAGAACATGTACACAGACACCTGCCCTCGCAGGCAGAGGTGCGTGCGCACACTCCCATTGTAAATATCCAGCTTAGGCGCATCCCTACACTGGGCGGAGGCAAACCCAGATCACTCGCCTCGCACTGCACTCAGCAGCCAAGCTTTGCAGCCACCGAGAAGAGTGGCTATCTGGGTGCTAGAAACTGGGAAGGTGGGGGAGGAAAGAAAATGAGGTGGGGTACTAGCCGGAGGGACTCCAAGATCTTGGAGACCTCAGGCCCCTCTTCCTAAGACGGATGTCCTAGAATTTGAGGCCTGTTGGTACAGATGCTGACGGTTGTTAAGTTTGCAGTGTTTGGATGTTTAACATGATTTTGCCGGGCCAAGCTGGGGAGAAACAGAAAAAGAGAGTGGGTGCGCCCGAGGGTGCCTCGTGGGCTTCAAGCGGGTATCAAGTCACCTACCGATAGGCGTACATTGTAAAGGGCTGTTAGGAAGCAGCATTGTTCTTAACCGGGCGCCGTTGCAGTGGAGGCTGCTGCACCAGCGCTGACCTCGCCGTAGCCCGGGCCTGCAGACCGAAGGCTGCCAGGAAAGGAGCCCTTTGCCCTCGCGCCCTGAGTCTCCCCACTCGCCCTCCCCTACCCTCTCTGGGCTAGCGGGCGCCCGCGCCTTGCTAATTGTTCGGCTCCCTTCATGCGCACATCTCCACTAATTTTACATTTCTCATTCTGCGGGTAGCTGGAAAGCGGCTCAGGGAATACGGTTTCTTCTCTTAGCTACCGCATGAATACAGTAAGTGGTGGCCGTCCAGGCCTCCCTGGCCGGGAGGTTTGGTAAATTAGCAGCTTGGCTGTATAATCAGGAGTTCGCCATTGAGGCCACAGCGCTGTACCCGTTAACCAGGTGAGATTTCATCATCTAATGGGTTGGGAGGTGTGACGGAGCTACTAAGTTAGCAATTAAACTTCACAAATATAATTGGATTGCATTTTTTTTAAAGTCCAAAGCCACGTCACCCCAGGCATAAAAGAAAAAACAAAACCAACTTTCCAAAATGTACACACTAAGGGAAACGCTTTTGTGAAACACATGAAATTGAAAAACAAAACAAAACAAAACGTGGTTTTACCGAAACACAATATTTGAATTCTATTATCCTATAGAATACAGACCTCATAGTTATGGTTCTAGGTCTGGAAGGGCCTGTTCTGCCAGCCAGTTCTCCAAATGCAGGGCAGGTTATATAAACTATATCATGTTAGATAACATCTAATATAGGGCAGAAAAATCGGAAATAATAGAGATTTGTTCCTCTGGGCCTATTGGTTAGATTTATTATTGTAGTAAGAATTGGAATCAAAGAAAAAAGAGAAAACACTCAGTTAAAAAGTTATTCCAAGCTTGTACCAGCCAAAAAGAGCCAGCTCCCCACGTGCCTGGGGGGCCTGAACCCCTGCACCTCCACTTCGATCTTAAAGGTGTGGCCATATTAGTTGAGAATGGTGACTGAAATACTTGGTGTACATTAGGAGATCCTACTTAGATTTTCTTCCTGGAAACAAGTAAGCTCTTCTCTTGTTGTCAAGAATTCCCTGTGTCTGTAGGTATGTGGGGCAAATATATAGTATCTCTAATAGATAGAGAAAGACGGTGCAAGCAAGACCTAGTAGATTTTTCTGAGTGTTAAGTGCCTAAATGGAAACATAACAGAAAATATTATTAGTTTTATCTGCCGACACCAGGGACGCAGGTTAAAGTATTTTTCATTTAATTTGATAGAGAATAAAGCACTTAAAGCACTTGATGATTTATTGATCAAATAGAAATCAGGCGCCAGACAACAGCTCCTTATTTAATCCCCATTCACACGATTAAAAGCCAAGATAACTTTTTTAAAAAAAACAATTTGCTCAATAGGCTTTATGCTATATAAAGAATAAAAAGAGAACCGTTCTTCTTACCTATAAATCTCTCCTTTGGCTAATATGAATGACTACGGGGCACGTGAACCTCCATTGAACTGTAAACACTGTTTTAATGGACAGTAATGGCCCTATGATTTTTAGCTATTGTTCCAAAATGACTACCATGTTTATTGCCATCATTAAAAATGAATTAAAGAGTTATGAAACTCCTCAATAATGAGAACTCCGGCCGTTTATAAGCGGTGGCTCTCTTCTCCCCAGCTCAGGCGGCAGGTTCTGCCTGTCTAGGGTGGAGCAGGCTGCAGGATACCCACCTGGAAGCTACGGTTTGGGGGAGCCGGGTGGGCAGAGTATTTCTTGGGGGGAGACAGGTGAGGGCCTAGAGGACTGAGAGAGTGGGAGGAGGTGGCGAGGGGTGGGTGTGGGGGTGGGGGTAGGGGTTGGGGGGAAGTACGGAAACCCCTGTGCTCGGACGCACCCACGAGGAGGCGCGCGCCTGGGTGGAGGGACTGGGGGAAGGCGCGATGTGCCCGCTCCCCGGCGGTCTGGAACAAGGACGGAGGGAGGGGTTTGGGGGATGAGTGGAAATAACAATGAGACTAGGGTGGAGGCTACGAGAGACGTCCGGGCGGCTGCAGCCGGGCGGAGAAAGCGCCCGGGACGAGGGCGGGGGCAGGCTCCGGATCGCTCCGGTTCTCCCCACGCGGCGCAGCAGCCATCGTGCGTCCACCCCACCTCCCCGCAGCCCCGCGCCGCTGGGGGCCTCGCAGGAAAATGGCTCAGCAAAGTTGCGCGCAGCCCGTGCACTGTTCTCTGAGGGGTCCCTGGCTGGAGCCTGCACGTTTCTCTTTGCATTAGCAAAGCCCAAAGTCATCCAGTTTGCGCTAATCACCACAATTAGTCCTGAATTATCACCGGACTCTGACAGACGTTCCTTGTAACTCTCTTTTATTTCCAACAGCCCTAATCAGCCGCTCTCATTACAAACGCTGATTAAACTGCAAATTATCCAGCAGCGGCCCTGTTCCCGTCTACCAGCAGCTCGTTCAATATCAATTAAGGCCGAGCTGCAAAGCCTGCAGCCTCCGAGAGCTTCCAACTGCCTGATAGTGGCACTTATTAGTTTGGAAAACTAGGAAAATACTAATAATCAACAACCAAGGGGAAAGAAGAGGCAACCAAACAAAAGGAAGGCGGGAACGCAGAGGGAGAGAGGAGCGAGCGCGCCGCCCGCCCGGCCCCCACTCCTTCGGCCCCAGATGCGGGGCCAGCCCCTCCGCTGGGGCGGGGGGAAGGGCCTGCTTCGCTGGGAGGGCCCGGGTTCCCAGAGCAGTGAGCTAGGTTGTGCGGGACGGCCAAATGCATTCGCTAAGATACTATCTCGGGCTCGCTGAAGACACTTTTGCAAATAATGCATAGTATTTGGGCATTTAAGATTAAACCAACTTCCAGAACCTCCTTCATTGAGTCGTCCTGAAATCTGTTTCCAATAAACTGTTTAAAAACATTGACCTCTTCCCTTAAATGAAATGGGAGCTGATGACAGTTGATTTTATTTACCTATTCTGTCAAATTAGATTTCCACGGCAAAACACTACTCTCATGGGCTGCAGATATGCAGCCCCGCCCCACATGGGGCTGAGGTGTGAAGACAATAGTTGCCTTTGTCTGTCTGTGTGTCTGTCTGCCTTCTCCACTGCGACCTTCTAGGAAGACAGTTGCAGCCAGGAAAAACTAGCCCTACCTCTCGGAGATAGCTTGGATTTGTTGAGGGATTCAATTGGGGTGAAGGAAGCAGCTGCATTCAGAAAGGCCCTCGTAGATTTTTAGATGGCTAGGATCTTACAGGCTGAGCCACTAACCCTTCTATCCACCTAGGACTCCTTAGGCAGGGACAGGCACTCTGTTTTGTCCCATTTGATGGAACTGCACCCCACCTCCAAAATTATAAAAACCAGGAGGACCATAACTCACTAAAGCCGGAGAAGAGAGTTGATAGACTGTTGGTTCATTTCTATCTAGGATTAGGGCACGTATTCCAGGATTTATACATCATTAATATTCCGCATATATTTGTTTTACCAAAAACTGTCTATTCACTGACAGGCTTGACTCCCTTTGAAAATTCAAGTAAGGAGTCCATTATCAAACACTGCTCAACATGGCTAAGCCTCTAGACAGTCTGTTCAACAGGAAGCCTGTGTTTAATTTTTGGTCCCTTTCCTAAAATTAAATCAAGCTAGTTATAATTACAGTTTAGAACATAAAGGCAGGAAAAGGTTTACTGCTTCTGAAGATCTGGTTTGCTTCCTTCTTCCCACTACTGATTTGCTTTCCTTTTTTGCATTGAGTGACAACAAACTCAAAGCTAAATCCCATCTTAGCATGCTACCTATCTTTGTGTAAAAATTACTGTCTCTTATTCCTTGGCCCTATAGTTCTCCTGTTTTTTGTTGGAAATAAGCAGGATATAAAGAAATGTCTTCTGGGTATTTATTACTCTATCTTTCCATATCCATGCCTTTACAAAAATGGTACTTCGAGAAGTGTAGCACTTTTGCAGTTGAAAATACTTTGGGCTCCTAGGGAAAAGAATCTTTATAAAATGTACCACACTTGCCTCTTTTGATTTCTGGCAATTTAATTGTTGTCTTCCAAATTATGGGAGGAACTACTCTGATTTAAAGAATGTTTCTGCTCTTTCTTATCAATGTTGATAATGCCATCTCTTTCCTCTACATGTTCACGACCACTACTTTCAGCTAAGATTTCATCATCTTATGCTCAGATTTCTGAAGCAGAATCCTAAGCAAGTCTTCCAAATAATTACCCATTAATTTACTCCAAACAGCTCCTGGTGCAATCTGCCGAAACCATTCTGCATCCTATTGTGGTTTAAATAATGTTTTATCCTCTGAATCATGCTACATAATTTTGTTCCAATCTCTTGAAACTTTCGAATTTATATTCTGAAGCTAATTTTCTTTTGTTGCTATATGCTTTTACATGGTCTTAAGCTTTCCCTACTTAAAAATGTATTCCTAAAGATTTGCTACATGCCACACACTTGGTAAACTCTTATGTTATTTCAACTGGATCACTAAACAACCCTGTGATGTAGGTACTATTATTATTACCGCAGTTCGCAGATAAAGCTTAGAAAGTTACAGCTCAAAGTTCTGTAGATAGTAGCTACATGAATCAGAGACCAAGCATAAGATTCAGCCTTTCTTGACTATTTGATCTTCCGTCTCTTTGAGGAAGGGACCATGCTTTCTGTTCTATTTTATCTTCTACTTCACATAGTAGGAATTCAGTAAAAACTGCGTGGAGTGTCTGATTTTAAAAATCTATGCCCCTCCTCCAAACACCCACACCTGCATGCTCTTGGAGAGCATGACTTCAGTAATAAGGTTTCCTACTCCCAAATACCAGTGAATGTAATCCCTGGATTACTCGTCTTCCCACTGAAAAGGGGAAACATATTTCTTTCTTTTACTTTTAAACCCACCCTGATATGAGTGCCACTAGTAGCTGTGAGCACATGTCTAAGAAGGAGACATGGTCTTGGGGGGTCCCCTTCTGTGAGATAATACCCCAGTAATCATAGGACAAGCCATCTGTCCAGCCAACATGGTAAAACCATTTGAACCCCATTTCCGAAGCATTTTGGAATTCAGCATTCCCAATCAAATATACTTCTTATCTGAGACCTGCTCAGAAGACAAGATTAGGGAAACCAGCTAATGACAGCTTTTAAAAAAAGCCATGTATGCATGAGTTTATACGTTTTCTATAAAAGCTGAAAATATTTCCCCAGTCAATTTAGCAATATTGGTAGAGGACAGTATTGCCCAAATGTCCTAGAACACAGATTAAAGTCCTAATCTTGATGAGCAAGACCTTATTTTGGATATTTTTAAATCTAATTTTATGTCCAGTCATGAAAACCTTGAAAAATTACTTCCCTTCATGACATTTTAAAAATTGCCTTTTATCCCTGAAACTGGAGAATAAAGATGCTTTTAGCAATAAAATATAGTACAGGATAGGACCCATGTTTAAAAATACTGCTGACAAAGACACATTTGAAAAAAAATGAATGCTACTGCCGCTGGCGGAGTCGATCCTCCTTGTCTGAACCTTTGGTGTACTGATGCCTAAGAGGCCATTTCTACATACATGGTACAGTTAGAGGTTATTGTAACCATCTTAGCAATAGACGGGAGCTCAGCTGGAACTGATATGTGTGATCACTGATTGATTACCTGTCTGCTTGATAGTGTGTAGTTGAGTGAACTCGTTTCCTTTACAGGACAGAAAGATTCACAAAGTAGAAAGTGCAGGTCTTTAAATTACATGAAAATTAATGTTAAAGATATACTGATGAGTATCTATGCATATTTATGCACATATTAGGGGTATGGGTACACCCAGATTTGACATAAGAAAATCACTGCTATGGCAGTTTATATTTACAACATAGACAAAAGGATATCATTATTAGCATCACAGAAAAGAATACTTTATTTCTTATAAGAGAATTAGCATTGTTTTCTTAAAATCTTCATCTTTCTATTGCATTTGACATATACTTTAATCTCTAACCATTCTCTTTAAACACAGATATCCGGAGACTCATCTGTTGCATAAAGCAAGGTATACTTGTATTTGCTGTTTTCTTGGAATTTTGCTGCTTGAACCCTTATTTAAGAATAAGAATGTCATATTCATCTTCCTATCCTAAGAGCTGTGAAGAGTACCTTTAATAATATCCGTTTCATAGGTATCTGCTGAAATTAAAAGCGAAAAGTCCCTATTATTGTGCAGGTAGGTCTGGGTCCCCTAGTTCTTTCTTTTCTGAGCCCACACACATGAAGGACTGTCCTGATCGAAGGAGGCAGTTGCATTTTGCAGGGTTTGTTTCTATTTGCTATTATGTCTCTTGAGAGCAAGATAAGGCTTAGACTCAAAATGCTGCATGTGGCTGGGTATGGTGGCTCATGCATGTAATCTAAGCACTTTGGGAGGCTGAAGCAAAAGGGCTGGGCTTAAACCCAGTTCAAGACCAACCTGGCAACACAGAGAGACTTATATTTATAACAAACAAATTTATTTAAAAAAAAAAAACAAAAAGGCAATGCTGCATACTGTGCTGCCGTGATGCATTTGTTTGTTCACCAAAGTCAGTTGGAGGCTCTGTCTTAGTCTTTCTAGCAATTGTCTGGTCAATGTACTGGTCTTCTTCCTGCCTCAGTTCTAGGAGCAGCAGCCTATCTCTATGGGTACTCTCATAAATCTCTGCCATAGGGGAGGGAATGCAGCCTGTGACACAGTGTCTCAGACCTTTGCTTATGTCAGAATTCCTGCTTTCAGTTTGTCCACCTAGAGAAAGTCACATACCCATCCAGGCTCCCCATCAGTGACTGTGTGTGGCTGTAGGTGTCCCAGTCCTCATTATTGTGACATGTAGTGAATACAATAAGCTGGGATTTCCAAGAGTGGTGTGTGGGGCATAGCCTTTAGTGGTCATAGATTTCTTTGAGGATCAGATGAAAGATACAGACCTGCTCCTCCAAAAAATGCATTATTCACATTTATGGGAAATGTCATAATTTTGAAGAGTTCACAGACACCTCCAGGAGACCTGTGGAGCACAGATTACAAATCCCTTCATTAGAGACAGGCCCCTTTAGTCCTTGTTCACTCTGAGACATATCATCAAGAGTTCTTCCTCCCCTATCACCAATAAAAAAAAAGCAGCTGAGGGAAGATCAAGTCACTTCTCAAATCCCTACAAAAAGTCTGGTGAAGGCACAATTTATGTCTGTGAAATCAAATTTCTCTCCCAGTGCACACATTTGCACCATATTCTGCACAATGAATGGCATGAGAATTTGCATATTTTTATCAACATTTTTAATGGCAGGCCAAAAGGAAATGTTAGGTTTCATTTATTCTCTTTTTTTCTCCTTTCCCGTCTCTGGCAAATTGGTCACAAATACTGAAATGACCAACAAGAGAAGCTGAAAAGCCCTATAAAACCAAAACTAACCAATTAATCAATTAAACTATTTCAGATGGAGACCCCGAATCATACAAATCTACATAGAAGAACATACAAACATTTAGAATTATTGAGGAAATGCTTTAATTTCCTTTGTGAGAACTAAGCAAAACTCTAAATAGTCCTTTTTAAAATGCCTGAGCAGATGTATTTGCAGACAGTCTGTTGTGTGTGTAACCAAAGTGGACTTTTAATTATGGGACATTAACTATGAATTAATATCTCATTATAGCTATGGAGTAGAGAGCATATAAACTGTCATAAGTACTGAGAGCACGTTTGTACTGTATAGGATTGGTTTTGACTTTTGGTGCTCACTTCTTTCGGGTTCAGTCCTTGCCTCCATGCCAAATGCCTTTTCCACAGTTCTCAGTGCAGAGGAACTTTGTCTCACCCTGTGGGCAATGGCAGCTTGAATGGCAGTTGACTCTAAACATGGCATCAGTGCATCCAGTCCGACTGTTTGAGGGGCTGTGCTGCCAGTTCACCTCTATCCCAGAAACGCTCTTCAATAGCATCCTAAAAATGGCGAGAAAGTGAGAACCCTGTGTTCTGTATGTTCTGTATTCACTTCTCCAAGAACCCAAATCTCAAGCCAGAATATTTGACTCAGTGGTTTGAATCAAGCTCCTGACTTTGCTGGGTCTTGAATGACCTATGAACAAAACAGGGCTTTTATTTTACAAGGACCAGGAGAATCTTGATTAAGCAGTTTAAGAATTGAAAGAATTGTAAGACATTCATATAGCAATATATTCTAGAGGAATATTGGAAGACTACGGAACAGAAAGCCCCCACCAAGAACAGGAAACAAGCAACTATCTGGCTGAGGCAAAACAACTGACAAAGAAAAGGAGGAAGTCTAGATGGCATCACCAACAATGAGCATCTTTTTCTTATAAATCTGTTTTTCTTATCATGCATTTTTCTGAGAAATACATTTATGAAAAATATGTTTTTGAATATATTCTGAGTTTGAAATCTTCTTACAAATAGAGTAACAATAAATAAATGAATAATATATTCAAAAGAATCTTTGTTTAATAAATGTGTCTTTAAATAAATTCTCTTTATACCCCTATATTTCTCCTTCCGTTTTCTCTCCATCTCCGTCTTTAGCAGCAACAAGCAGACAGAGACAATTTAAATCCTTCAAATTTTAATAGGAAGTTATAAAGCCAGGCGTGATGGCTCACGCCTGTAATCCCATCACTTTGGGAGGCTGAGGTGGGAGGATTACCTGAGGTCAGGAGTTCAAGACCAGCCTAGCTAACATGGTGAAACCCTGTCTCTACTTAAAAAATACAGAAATTAGCTGGGTGCAGGACAGGCACATGTAATTCCAGCTACTCAGGAGGCTGAGGCAGGAGAATCACTTGAACCTGGGAGGTGGAGGCTGCACTGAGCAGAGATCGCACCACCACACTCCAGCCTGGGCAACAGACGAACTCTGTCTCAAAAAAAAAAAATTATAATCATGCCAGTCTAAAACAGTTGAAAGACACAAGTAAATTGGCTTTCAGTGAATTGGCTTTGGGCAAATTGGCCTTTTTGCCTCAGTAGCAAGTTCTCCTTACTGTTAGTTTAGTTTTGAATCCAAGTCCCGAGTTTAATAACAGAGTCCCTGTCTTATTCCTAAGTTCCATGCCTCCCTCAATCCTTTAGGTCTAATGAATCGATTTCCCTCTTGTTCACTGAGTCTAGGTTTTGCCTTCTTTTTTGTCAGTGTAATTTCCGGGGATGAAGTCCTGCCCCTGTGGCTAAAGACCTGTTGCTCATCCAAGAAATTTTATTGAGTACCTACTAACTGCCAGACACTGTTCTGGCACCAGAACTATGACAATGGACCAGGCAAATAAAGCCTATATTAAACTCATGATGCTTATAAAAGAGAATAAGCAATAAAAAAGTAAACTAACAAAAAGAATAATTGCAAATATTGATTAGGGCCCAAAAGAAAATTAAACAAATTGATTTTAACAGAGAGAGATAGAAGTGGGCTACTTCAGATTGGGTTGTAAAGAAGAGATCTTTGACTAGATGACATTTAAGCCATGATTGTTGCAGCTAACTTGTCAGCCAAGTGAAAATGTGAAAGAATACCAAGCAGCAGGAATAGTTGGTGCAAAGACCCTCATATAGTAATGTTCTTGGTATATTCTCAGAACAAAAAGAACATGATGACTAGACTTAATGAGCAGGACAGGAAGCAACAGGTGTGGAGATCAGAGAGGTTAAGGCAGAGGCCAGATGCTGTAGGGCCGTGTAAACCATGGCGAAGGATCAGGATATCATTCTAAATGCAATAGAAAGCCGTCGGAGGGCTTTAACATGAGAGTGGAGTGCTTGAATTCATTTTAAAGGATCCCTTTTGGGGGAGAATGTATTATAGAGGGACAAAAGTGGAATCAGGGAGTTACTAAACTAGCACAAGTACTCTGGAGAGATGTTGGTGGCTTGATGTGGGAGATAATTGTGATGGATTTAGGATATATTTTGGAGATAAATGACAGATTGCAGTTGGAGTAAATGTGGGAGATGAGGAGAAAAGAGGAAGCAGGAAGACTTCCAGGTGTTGGTCTTGAGCCCCTAGGTAGATGCAGTGTCATTTCCTGGAATGAAGAAGGACAAGTTTTTTGAGGTGAAGAAAGCAAGCATGTTTTTTGAGATGCTCTTGAACAGCCAAGTCATTGCTTCTAACAAACATTCCTGATGGTCATCATTTACTTTCTTGCAACTTCAAACAGTATCTGACGTCAAGTTTCTAGTTCCTTTGCGGTGCACTGTGTCTGATACCTCATTCCTTCGTGGGGGACCCAAAGATGTCTGCTGTTGCCACACTCTCATGCTTTGTTTGTTGCCATGTCCGTTGGACCCTGACTTCTCCGTACCCCAACCATGCACATGTGGTTAGGTGTGTTTCTCCAAAACAAGCCCAGTCTTGGGAGAGTTTGGGTGCAGTTTCCAGGCCCTGTCTTCCTTTCTCACCCTGAACAAGCTGCTTCATCGATCTGGGCTCTGGCCTCCTTGTTTGTAAAATGCATCTGCTCGGTGGTTCTCTAAGTGGGGTCACTGGATCAGCAGCATCAATATCACCCAGGAATTTGTGAGAAATGCAAATCCTCAGCCCCCCGACGCTTACCCAGACCCACCCAATCAGAACCTTTGGGAGTGGAACCCAGCAGTCCCTTTTAACAAGCCCTGCAGTTGATTCTCAAAATTCACACCAAATGTTAAGAGCCACTGAACTAGATGTTCTCTAAGGTCCCTTCCAGGGCTACGTTCTATGAATCCTTTAACCTGATCTGTACGATTAAAGTGATTTTAAAAAAATTATTTAATCATCTCTTAAGGTTATGCACAGTTCAGGCAGACGAAAAAGCAAATCTTGAAACAACACATTTCTTATATAATTATGTAGTTTCTCCAAACGTTTATTTAAATTCGTCAGCCTCCAGCCATAATACTTTTAAAGAAACTTTAATAAAAAAAATCACTCTGAGATTTATCACAGTGGAGTTGTACATCATTTTAGTGAGTGGTTGAAAACTGCTGAACAGGTGTAATAATGCCTTTGGGATTAAATAATTGTAACAGAATTACATCTTCATAATGATGGCAAAGGGAGGCGGCACCTCTCGCTACTCCATCACAGTTGATTTTAGAAGAGCTATAGGAGTTGGAGAGAGTTTGGACCATCATTTACCACCTACTATTTGGGATGCGATATTTGTAAACCATCCACAAAACTAATTATTAAACTCTGGTCACATGCAGATTTCTAAGAGATGTTTTAAAATTGATGTACCGTGATACAATTTTCTTAAATTTCTATCTACGTGATGCTAGAAATTGTTTAACCAATTTAACCAGGTGAAATAACCAGTTGTTCCCATCGATTCAGTTAAAAAGCCAAACAACACCCATTTCTTTTTTTTTTTTTTTTTGATTTGGAGTCTCACTCTGTCGCCCAGGCTGGAGCGCAGTGGCACAATCTCGGCTCACTACCTCTCCCTCCCAGGTTCAAACGGTTCTCCTGCCGCCTCCTGAGTAGCTGGGATTACAGCTGCCACTACCACACCCAAATAATTTTTGTATTTTTGTAGAGATGGAGTTTCACCATGTTGGCCAGGCTGGTCTCTAACTCCTGACCTCAAGTGATCCTCCCACCTTGGCCTCCCAAAGACCTGGGATTACAGGTGTGAGCTGCTGCACCTGGCCAATAACACCCATTTCAAGTCTGCTGTCAACATGACAAAATTAAAATATTTAACTGAATGTTTATGTTACTATAATTATACATTTCTATGTGATTCTATGAGTTCCAGAGGCAATGCAAAACTGAAGAAAATGCTTTAAAGCTGTCAAGATTCATCACATTTGCAAAGCTCAAGAAACAAAGCCAAACAACCTACAGCTCATGAATTCTCAAATTGTCCACTAAAATAGTTACATTTGGTGTGCTGTTGTTACGAAAATAGGATTCTTATATAAAAGATTGTAAATATCTCCAAGGTTAACTTAGAAAAATTCACTAACGTAGGTACCTGCTGCATACAATGTGTGCAAGGAGGTGAATTCTTGGTGAAAACACGGGTTTGGATTTCCCATTTTTAGGCCCGGGTGTTCTTTCTTAGTGAATATAAAAACAGACCCTGCCTTTCTAAACCGTGCATCGGACACCTAAGAGGACAACAGAAAGAAAGATCTCAGGTGTTCTCATAGTTCATTCTTTTTGGCTTTAATACAGGCAGCTCTACCATTTAATTGTATCAATTTCTAAAAGAAATGTAACAAGATTTTAAGTGTGTGTTCTAGTTGATGCTTAAGCTGAAAGGAAATGAAGTACTCACAAATGCTATATAATATAAGCCAAAGGGTTTTCACAGTTAATTGAAACATCTGAGTAAAATGAAGATTACCTGTGTTTTATGTCTGCCACTGATGAGAAAACGAGAGATTGGTGTGATGTACTCATTGGTTTGTGAATATAAAGGTGTAGGGAGAGTGTCACAAATCACCTTGATGTCCCTGAGAAGGAGATTTTACCTCTGAAGCCCTGATTAATAAAAAAAGATATTTAGCTCAATAGCTCTTGGTTGCCTATGCATCTGTGTGTTCTGACACATAGCAGCCCCTTCATTTCAGGGCTGGAATAACTTACACTCATGAAATCAGCTCAGGATTCATCGTCTTTAGATTAGTATATGTAAAACATCTCAGTTGGAGGCAGAAAAGAGTCAAAACAAATCACACTACACCTGGTTTGAAGATGTGTTCTCATTTGCAAAGGTTATTTGAATTTGATATAAGAATACCAGATCATTTTTCCCTGAGCACAAAATTTGTTTATGGCCTATCCAGAAAAGAAGTGGCAAAGACAGAGAGTTAGATATATTCATCGCCTGCTTGTGTGCGTGCCTGAGGTCGGCCTGATTTCTGGTGAATTCCAGGGTTTTTTTTTTTTCTTATCGGAAGGTGAGGAAGCCTTGGGAGGGAGTGGTCAGGGTGATGAGCTGCAGGAACAAGAAGACTTGAGCTAAAAGCCCTACTGGACTTCTCATATCCACTTCCACTAGCATACACAGAGCTAAAGAACAGACTAGGAAGAATTCAAAAGAACAAATACAGAGATCGAACTTCAATGTTCCCTGTCTGGCATAACATCCTGCGTTGCCTTCAGTAAGGGAAACCGAAGGGGAAGCTCCTCTAGGTTAAGAGGACCAAACCACCAGCACACCACCTCCACCATAGACAATTATACTGCCCGGGCTCAGTGATTTCTGACTGTTCGTGACGGCATAGCTGGTTGGGAGTGGAGCCAGTTTCCCAGTTCAATAACTTTTCTTCTACACCACAAAGAATATTTCGCAGAAAGCTTATTTCCAGGGGCAGTTAGCAAAACAAGTATTACAAAAACGGTGTGCTATGGTCCAATAAGGGAAGGAAGCAGACATTGAAATCCATTCTTTTATTTAGACAATGTTAAGCAGGTTTCTTAGGGGCAGGGTTCCTCGGAGCCCTCGTTTGCCCTTGTTGATTGTGACTTACTGATACAGGGTGCAGTGTTCCAGATGTGCTTGATGACAGAATCTTTTTCTGTTTTTTGGAGCATGGAGGCTCTTTGGGGTTTAGTGATTCACAAGGCACCCTGTGGACAAACTTGGTCTACATCAAGGTGATCCTGCAGTGACTGCTCTTGTGCTTATTGGTCAAGAGAAAACCCATTTGTTCATGGTGTGATGAGGCACTGAAGGGTGAGCCAGGCTCTTAGACCTGCAGGAGCCTCCTCTGCTGAAAGAGCTGGTTGGTCTAGAGGAGTGGTTCTCAATTAGTGAAGAAGGGGGAGGGGGTATTATCACAGCTCCTGGCAGTGGGATCAGAGGTGAGGAGGGGGCAGGTGCGGGAAACCAAGCTTTCTGTACCCTCCCCAGTGGAGAACTACTGACTTAGTGGTCCCTCCCCACGGTACCATTATTGACCTAATAATGTCGTACATACATATATTATTTGACTCAGCAATTCTTCTTAGAGGAATTTTTCTTACTGGCAAACTTACATTTTTAAAACAAACATGCACAGTGATATTCACTGAAGCAGCGTTGGTATTATATTAACAAGAGATCAGAAATAGCTAAATATCTACCAAAGAAATATGTGTAGCCATTGCAAAGAATAGAACTACCTCCCTTTGTATGATTAAATGAAAAAAGCAACGCATGGACACTATAGATTAGGCAACCTTGGAATAAAACTATATTGTACACATCATTAATGTAAGAAATATATTTAAAAGCATATATATGAAGCATATTCAATATATTGAATATTTCTGGGAAAAATACGCAGGAAAAAGCATAAAAGTTGTTATACTCGAGTGTCTTGGGGACAGAGTTGTCAAGGAGACTTACTTTACACTGTGTACCCTTTGTACTGTGAATGTTTTATCCATATGCAAGGTAGCTGTTCCCAGTTCCGATTCCCCCTGTACATGTATACCAGTCTTCATCTCAACAGATGGAGTCCCTTTCTCCTGCCTTTGAATCTGGGCTGACTTTGTGACATGCATTGTGGGGAACTGTCCATCAGGTAAGTCCACCTCTAGCCTTTGGGAGAACTGGCAGCTTCTGCTTCCTCCCCATTAGAAGCCAGCTAACTTCAACCTTCAGGTAAGAAGTTCAGTTGCCTGAGGAAACCAATTTAGCGACATAAAAAGGCCACATGGAGAGAGAGAGATGCCCAGTTAGCCCCAAGCTGTTCTAACCATCCCTGTTGAGGCACCCGATAGGCAAGTAAAGAAGCCGTCTCAGACATTTCAGCCCCAGAACCACCCAGCTGAGCCTGTCTCAGATTGCAGAACTGTAAAAAAGTAATAATATATTGTTGCTTTAAACCAGTGAGTTTTGGAGTGGTTTACTAAGCAGCAAGAGATAAAAAATAATTACCTATTCAACATAAATACGTAAATTAACTTAAAAAGTGTTCTTCTACATAATTTTATATCAATGTAGGATTAGAGGGCAATTTAATAGGCAGATAAAGGAAGGGAACCACGGGTGAGGGCAGTGAGGCACCAGGGGGGATCACTCAGGAGGAAAATGTGTGAACCTAGTGGGGAGTGTAGGCAATTTTGCTGACTCCAAAAATTACCCTAGATCTTGCTTCTGTCAGAGCACCACATCTCCATCCCGTTTTTCTATCTGTCTCTCTTTGTCACACATACACCACTTAATTATTCTTGTAATTGGAGGGAGAGGAGGAAATATAAAGCAGGTTAATTGCTACCACCATCAACCAGTGTCTGCGACTGTGAATTGAGCGTGTGTTCCAAGTTACACCACTGGATGCCCTTTGGGAACTGGTAATACAATATAAAAAGAAATAAGACAAAAGAACCTAAGTAGCATAACCTCAATATTTCAAAATAATAGACAGGAGGAAGGGGAAATTCGTTTGATTTTAATGAAAAGAATGAATTCTAAAAGATTTCAAAGTGCTACAGTTATTGCTTTTAAGCACAGTACATTTTACAAAGCTATAAATGGGTACCTAATAAGTTAAATGAGGTAAGTTAATGAAAGAATTAAGATTCACAAGAGGCCTACGTTATATAATTATGTATCATAAAACAGAAAGTCCTTTAACATGCTGAAATTAATTGGATGACCCAGAAATTGAAGGTACACTGAAGTTTTAGTTTGAAAAAGCAACTAATTTCAGATTAATGCTTTGTACATAGTAGGCATTCAACAAATGCTTGGTGAAGTACAGTGAACCAATTAGCAAAGTCCATTAGCAATAGTCACTTGCTTTGGGCTAAGGAATACATCCAATTCCCAGTGTGTTGCTGATAACTGCACCCTCCCTCCTTCACTCAAAAGCATATCCAAAGGCCACTGAGAATGAGAGGATACCCTTGAGCATGTTCTCGTTTATTTTTTTAAAAGCAAATCATTTAAAAACATCAGTAATAGAACTATCAATAGTAACAAATTACTTGCTGAATATTGCAGTTAAGAACAACTGATTTAAGAAATTTTCTTCAGAAAATTCCAATTAAAGTGTGAGTAGGTTAACTGGGAAGAAGTTATAGAGAAAAGAGTAGAAACAGTCAGAATAACAGATCATTTTCCAGGTGCAGCCTGAAGACCTTGCAGTGGTGGTGAGAAGGTGTGTGTAACTGAGAGCAATGGGCATAACAAAATACAGAAGTTAAACCAAAAGTCACCTCCTCAGATTTCTCTAACACCCTGCTCAGGGTTCTGAGCCCAGCTCTGAGCAGCAAGTCTGAACACTGGGTTGGAAGGACATTGTTATCCACAGCTATAATATTAATTGGAATATATCCAAAACATTACCTTGGGTAAGATCTGCTTCCTTAGTTCTTTTCATTCAGCAGGGACTCAAGTGAATTTCTAAGACCATAACATATCTTAGTATCAAGATCAATACTGAATTAGCAGACATGGCTAAGGATAACTAGGGGAAAATAATTAACAAAATTAAGGAGGATTTGCACCACTGGGAACCATAAAAGTTATTTTATGGGTCCATGTAAATGTAATAAAATCTCTGTCTGTGCCACAATTTAATTTCACATCAAAAAGGTCCCCACAGATAGTCTGTAAGATTATTTTACTAAAATTGAATATGTCTATGCCTCCTTACTCTGAGTAAGAAAAAGCTTACTCTGCTTTGAAAGTTATGTTTCACACAGAGAAAGGGATTAAGTCCCATTCAATCTCAAGCACTGTCTAATGGCAGCTACTCAAAGTAGGCAATGTAATTAATTTTTATTAAAAATAGCACTTTATAAGTGGCAGAGGCAGAACATTATAAATCAAAAAGATGCTTCTAAGTATAGCACATACTTTTCTCAAACAAAAATCAAATATTAATAACAATGGAATACAAAGTAGACAATGTCTACAACACAGACAATCTTATTGCAATATATTTTAATAGCTTTATTGAAATATAATTCACATACTCTATGATTCACCAATTTAAAGTGTATAATTCCAGAGTTTTTAGTATATTCAGAGTTTTACATCCATCAACATGATCAATTTTAGAACATTTTCGTTACCAAAAAGAAACTCATCTTCATTAGCAGTCACTCTTCAGATCTCACCCTCTCCCACGGCTATACCCCCAATCTTAGGCCACCACCAATATTTTCTGTCTCTATGGATTTGTTTATTCAGGACATTTCGTATAAATAGAATCAGACAACATGTGGCCTTTTATGACCAGCTTCTTTCACTTAACCTAAGGTTTTTAAGTTTCATCCATGTTGTAGCATGTGTCAGTACTTCATTTTTATTATCAAACAATATTTAATTATGTGGATAGATGATGGTTCATTTATCCATTCATCAGTTGAGGGAGATTTGGGTTGTTTCTCCTTTTTGGCTATTATGAATAATGATGCTATGAATATTCATGTACAAATTTTTGTGTGGGCATAAGTTTGCTTTTCGCTTGGGTATATACCTAGAAGTGGATCACCAGGTTATATGGCAACTTTACGTTTAACATTTTGTGAAACCGCCAGATTCTTTACAAAGTAGCTGTATGATTTTACATTCATCTTTACATTACATATAAGCATTTCAATTTCTCTGCATCCTCACCAATCCTTGTTTTTATCTCATTTTTTAAAATTATTGCCATCCTAGTGGGTATGAAGTGGTATTTCAATGTGGTTTTGATTTGCATTTCCCTAATGGCTAATGATGTTGAGCATTTTTTCATATGCTTATTGGTTATTTGAATATCTTCCATGGAGAAATGTCTAATTCAGATCCTTTGCCCATTATTGAATTTATTTATTTGTCTTTTTATTATTGAGTTATAGGAGTTCTTCATACATCCCAGACACAAGTTTCTGTTATCAGATATATAATTTGCAGGTTGGGCACAGTGGCTCACACCTCTAATACCATTACTTTGAGAGGCCATTACTTGAGGTCAGGAGTTTGAGACCACCTTGGTCAACATAGCAAGACCCATCTCCATCGTATTTAAAGGAAAAAAGCTATTTGACTTGCAAATATTTTCTCTCCTTTTGTGGGTGGTTTTTCACTTTCTTTTTAAAATTTATTTATTAATTTATTTATTAAGACAAGGTCTCTGCTGGACACTGTGGCTCATGCCTGTAATCCCAGCACTTTGGGAGGCTAAGGCAGGAGAATTGCTTGAACCCAGGAGGTGGAGGTTACAGTGAGCCAAGATCTTTC
>NW_016107365.1:7377443-7381197 GCF_001604975.1 Cebus imitator | reverse complement strand
AAAAAAAAAAGCAAGGTCTCACTATGTTGCCCAAACTAGATTTGAACTCCTGGACTCAAGCAATCCTCCCACCTCAGCCTCCTGGTAGCTAGGACCACAGGCAGGTGCCACTGTACATTTTGTGCTTTCTTAATGCTGTTCTTTGAAGCACAAAAGTTTTAATTTCAATGAAGTCCAGTTACCTATGCTTTCTTTTGTCACTTGTACTTTTGGTGTCCCATCTAAAAAGGCTTTGCCTAATGCAGGGTCACAAAGGTTTACTTCTAGGTTGTCTTCTAAGAGTTTTATAGTTTTAACTCTTACATTTAGCTCTATGATCCATTTTGAGTTAATTTTGAGTGTGTGGTAGAAGGAAGGGGTGGAAAAAATCATTCTTTTGCATGTGTATATACTGTAATTATATTTTAATGCTGTTTAATTCTCATTTCCACCCCCCCATGTTTTGAGAAATATATATGCTCAGTCACAAAAAGGAAAAAGATAGTCTTTGGTTTCCCTCTCAATATTTTTTCTTGGATCACAAGAAAAAATGTGATTGTTTGAAAAAATGAATACTCTCCCAGCCAATGCCCAAATGCACTGGTTAAAAAACCCTGTATATACCTATGAGAGGTGACTATTCAACAGTCTTTGGAACTGGATGGGGGTTATTAAATCATACCCAAGAAAATGAATCTTGAAAGAAAATGGTCATTTTCTCCTATAAAATTCATGACTATAAAAATTGATAATTCTAAAATTGAACAAGGTCACAATAAAAAAAGAATTTTTCCCATTTCACCTGGGGAGTGCAAATTAGTACAATGCTTTCTACAGAGCAACTTGGCTGCATTTCTTAAGTTTCAAAAATTGTCATACCCTTTAACCCAATCATCTCTCTGCTTAGTAGTATTCTACAGAAATAAACAATTTGCTCAGATGGATATATCAACAAAGAAATTTATCCCAGTATTTTAAGAATTGACTTATTTTCCTCCTTTGAATTTTTTTACTTTACATAAAATTTTGAGTATACACACCCAATATATATATTTATGCACTCATAAATTACATGCATTAATATGTATATTATAAGGCACATCTATAATAAATTAAAGGATAGGTTAAAGATGAAATAAATAATAATTTTAAATAAATATAAATATTATTTATTAATAATACAAAAAACATTTTTGCTTTTAATAAAATTATTATTAAAAACATTTTAGTGAGAACAGTGTAATTGACTGTCAAATTCAATAAGATGGTTGTATTTTCTCTTGATGAAGAGCTTTTTTTTAGTTGTAGAAGTGTCAGCTCTGCCATTTTTGGTTATTCACATATATTTGAGCAATGAATGCTATCTTTAATCTAAGGTGTGTTCACAAATAGTTTTAACTATTTGTCTGTTTTGAGGGGTTAATTTAGTTAAAACTAAATAATTCACTCATAACTCAACAGGAGCACACAAAAGTGTCAATGCACTGAAAATCATCTAACTGGAAAGTTGACTAAACAGCTATGCTCTGTACAACTTCCAACTTACATTCTTTCCTGAGGACCCCTCTCCCACATTTTTTTTTTCTTAGCTATTATCAGCTGAAATAGGCATTAGTGTGATTGTCATTGTCAACCCATATGTTAAATATCAGCATAAATCTATAAAGATTTTCTAACATTTCCCCCTGTTTGAACCAGTGCATTTGAGCACTGGCTGGGAGGGTATTTATTTTTTCAAACTAGACGGGAAAGTGATCCAAGAAAAAATTATGAGAGGGAAACTAAAGACTATCTTTTTCCTTTTTGTGATTGAGCACATATAGTTCTCAAAACACAGGGGAAAAATGAGTATCCTAGGGATTATTTTATACCCCTCCCAGAAAGAATGCCCCATTTTGAAGACAATTGTCATAAAGCTAAATGTTTAAGAACTTGGATTCTGAAATCAGATCATGTTCTACATCCTGAGTCTCATATTTTTACTGAGCCTCAGTTTTTTCATCTGTAAAATGGGGATAGTAGCATTCATCTGTAAAGTGGGGATAGTAGTATAAATCTCTTTTTAGGATTATTATGAGGATTAAATAAGACTGTATATACAGACTAGCACATTTAGTGCAGGATTAATATTAGAAAATATTATTCAATTTTTCTACAAGGATCATTTCATATATATATAAAAAAAGCAAACCCCTATGAAAAACAAGACATGACTCTAAAACCACAAAAGGCAAGAATTGTGCCTTCTCTTGCTCTCTTCTCTACCCCTACCTACCTATCCCAATATCTGGCCCACAGTCATGTTTAAAATGTATTTGTTGGATGACTGAATAAAGTGATGGCTGAAGATAGAGATGATACCATTGTCACAGTGAAGGGTCCCTTCACTTTGTGTGCTAGCAAGTATACAAGACAGTGTGGAGGATGGTATTGGGCAAATTCACAGAATATATTATTTAATTGCAATGATGCTAAATCCCATTGTACAACACAAGACATGCTTAAATGGTTTGCTTTTGCCATACACATGCCTTACAGCATTCCTTTCCCCATAAAAATCCCAAAGCTTACAGACTTTTGTCTGGGGATTCCATGGAAAGCGGTCCCAAGAATTTTTTTTCTATATATGTAGCTGTGTGAGGATGTGAAGCTCTAATTACTGATTTAATTTAGCATCAAAGCAGAATCATAAATAAAATATAAATTCATACCTTATAAAACATTTATCCTCATTTTATATTTCCAAGTCAAGTCATATATTCAGTCTTTACATGCACAAGTGTTTTGCACAGAAAAGTTCTGTCCCTTGGCCACAACCCAACCTCAGTCAGACATCTTACAAATCCATCCTATTGATCAAAGGGAAATTCTCTGTGTGGCTCCTTGCATGAATAACTCTCAAGACTAGAATAAAAGCTTGGCCTGCGTGTCCTGCTGCTGAGAGGCTCTGAGTTTCCTTTTCATCTATGAAGGACAGAATATTCCAACAAGTCATGCCTTCTTTAAAAGTAAACCTATAGTATTTTATTCTGAATTATCCAAATCTGTATTTTTCAGAACATGGGGTTGTCAGTCAGTCAATTATAATATCTGGTGCTTATTTGAGGCTTCCAGCACAATTTCGGTGGAAATAAAAGCTGCTATTTTAATTCAAAAATAAAGCCAATTCCCTGCCATTTATTTCAGATTAAGTATTGCAGAATTGAAAATAATTCATTTAGGAATCATTGTACCCCGTAGCATTCCAGTTGGTATAGCCGCATATCCTAAAAGCCAGCTCTCCATTCAGCATAACTTTCCTCAGTATTTCCACCCCAGAGAGCTGCTACTGACCCGGATGGGGTACAAATCTTACCAACACTGAAGAAAGACCATGTGACCTAGAGAGCACCCTCAGGTACAGGGAGGCTCCCACCAGCTTCTGTTCACCTTCTTTCTTGGCAGTGTGCTGTCCCCAGCCTCCTGAAGCTATGTGGAATGAAGTGGTGAGAGGGAATACCCCCAGGGACAGGAGAGCAAACAGAGGCTCCGACAGGCATCTCTTTACTCCTCCCTGCTTTATATGCGTTTATGGAATTCACCTGAGTGACGGTGGTCCTAGCTCTTTAGGAGAACCTAGGTTTTCTTTGCTGTCCTACAAGAGCCTCTTTTTTGAGACAGAGTCTCATCATGTTGCCCAGGCTGAAGTGCAATGGCGTGATCTTGGCTCACTGCAACCTCTGCCTCCTGGATTCAAGCAATTCTCTGCCTCAGCCTCCTGAATAGCTGGGATTAT